>NW_025227424.1:92510-176950 GCF_018294505.1 Triticum aestivum | reverse complement strand
CGGCAAGGTTAAGGTAACACGTACTGTTCGTGTGCATTTTAGTATCTCTACATATGCTGATTATGTTGATTGTGATGTGGTACCTATGCAAGCATGTTCCTTATTACTTGGTAGACCATGGCAATTTGATAAAAACTCTGTACACCATGGTAGAAACAATCACTATACTCTTGTTCATAAGGATAAAAATATTACTTTGCTTCCTATGACTCCTGATTCCATTTTGAAAGATGATATTAATAGAGCTAATAAAGCACAACAGGAGAAGAATAAGAGTGAAAATCAGATTGTGGCAAAAGAATTTGAGCAACAAATGAAGCCTAATAATAAACCATCTAGTGTTGCTTCTGAAATTAAATTGAAAAGTGCATGTTTATTTGCCACCAAATCTGATATTGATGAGCTAGATTTCAGCAAATCTGTTTGCTATGCTTTTGTGTGCAAAGTGGCATTATTTTCATTCGAGGACGTGCCTTCCTCTTTGCCTCCTGCTGTCACTAACATTTTGCAGGAGTTCGCTGACGTTTTTCCACAAGACGTGCCACCGGGATTACCGCCTATTCGAGGGATTGAGCATCAGATTGACTTAATTCCCGGTGCTTCCCTGCCAAACCGTGCACCATACCGTACCAATCCATAGGAGACGAAGGAGATTATGCGTCAAGTACAAGAGCTTCTCGACAAAGGTTATATACGCGAATCCCTTAGTCCTTGTGCTGTTCCTATTATTCTAGTGCCGAAAAAGGATGGTACATCACGTATGTGTGTTGATTGTAGAGGCATTAATAATATTACTATTCGTTATCGTCATCCTATTCCTAGGCTAGATGATATGCTTGATGAATTGAGTGGCTCTACAATATTCTCCAAAGTTGATTTGCGTAGTGGCTACCATCAAATTCGTATGAAATTGGGAGATGAATGGAAAACAGCATTTAAAACTAAGTTTGGATTATATGAGTGGTTAGTCATGCCTTTTGGGTTAACTAATGCACCTAGTACTTTCATGAGATTAATGAACGAAGTTTTACGTGCTTTCATTGGACGATTTGTGGTAGTTTACTTTGATGACATATTGATTTATAGCAGATCTTTGGAAGAACATTTGGAACATTTACGTCCTGTTTTTATTGCTCTACGTGATGCACGTTTGTTTGGTAACCTTGGGAAGTGCACCTTTTGCACCGACCGAGTATCTTTTCTTGGCTATGTTGTTACTCCACAGGGAATTGAAGTTGATAAAGCCAAGATTGAAGCTATTGAGAGTTGGCCGCAGCCCAAAACGGTCACACAAGTGAGGAGTTTTCTTGGCCTCGCTGGATTCTATAGGCGTTTTGTGAGAGATTTCAGCACCATTGCTGCACCTCTCAATGAGCTTACAAAGAAAGATGTGCCTTTTCTTTGGGGTACTGCACAGGAAGAAGCCTTCACGGTATTGAAAGATAAGTTGACACATGCTCCTTTACTCCAACTTCCTAATTTTAATAAGACTTTTGAGCTTGAATGTGATGCTAGTGGAATTGGATTAGGAGGTGTGTTATTACAAGATGGCAAACCTGTTGCATACTTTTCTAAAAAATTGAGTGGGCCTAGTCTGAATTATTCTACTTATGATAAAGAATTATATGCTCTTGTTCGGACTTTAGAAACATGGCAACATTATTTATGGCCCAAAGAATTTGTTATACATTCTGATCATGAATCTTTGAAACATATTAAAAGTCAAGCTAAACTGAACCGTAGACATGCTAAATGGGTTGAATTCATTAAGACTTTTCCTTATGTCATTAAACACAAGAAGGGAAAAGAAAATGTTATTGCTGATGCATTGTCTCGCCGCTATACTATGCTTTCACAACTTGACTTCAAAATATTTGGTTTGGAAACCATCAAAGATCAATATGTGCATGATGCTGATTTTAAAGATGTAATGCAGAATTGTAAAGAAGGAAGAATGTGGAACAAGTTTGTTGTTAACGATGGATTTGTGTTTCGTGCTAACAAGCTATGCATTCCAGCTAGCTCCGTTCGTCTTTTGTTGTTGCAGGAGGCGCATGGAGGAGGATTAATGGGACACTTTGGCGTGAAGAAGACGGAGGACGTACTTGCTACACATTTCTTTTGGCCAAAGATGAGACGGGATGTTGAGCGTTTTATTGCTCGCTGCACTACATGTCAAAAAGCTAAGTCACGACTCAATCCTCATGGTTTATATATGCCTTTGCCTGTACCTAGTGTTCCTTGGGAGGATATATCTATGGACTTTGTTTTAGGTTTACCTCGAACAAAGAAGGGGAGGGATAGCATATTTGTTGTCGTGGATAGATTCTCAAAAATGGCACACTTTATGCCATGTCATAAAAGCGATGATGCTGTTAATGTTGCTGATTTGTTCTTTCATGAAATTATTCGCTTGCATGGTGTGCCAAATACTATTGTTTCAGATCGTGATACTAAATTTCTTAGCCACTTTTGGAGATGTTTATGGGCTAAGTTGGGGACTAAACTGCTTTTTAGTACTACTTGTCACCCCCAAACTGATGGACAAACTGAAGTAGTCAATAGAACGTTGTCTACTATGCTTAGGGCTGTTTTGAAGAATAATAAGAAAATGTGGGAGGAATGCTTGCCTCATATTGAATTTGCTTATAATCGTTCATTGCATTCTACTACTAAGATGTGCCCTTTTGAAGTTGTGTATGGTTTCCTACCTCGTGCACCTATTGATTTGTTGCCTCTTCCATCTTCGGAGAAGGTTAATTTTGATGCTAAACAACGTGCTGAATTAATTTTAAAAATGCATGAGTTAACTAAGGAAAACATTGAGCGTATGAATGCTAAATATAAACTTGCTGGAGATAAGGGTAGAAAACATGTTGTGTTTGCACCTGGAGATCTTGTTTGGTTACATTTACGTAAGGATAGATTTCCTGATTTGCGCAAATCAAAGCTAATGCCACGTGCTGATGGTCCCTTTAAGGTGTTAGAGAAAATAAATGATAATGCATATAAACTTGAGCTGCCTGCAGATTTTGGGGTTAGTCCCACTTTTAACATTGCAGATTTGAAGCCTTATTTGGGTGAGGAAGATGAACTTCCGTCGAGGACGACTTCATTTCAAGAAGGGGAGGATGATGAGGACATCAATACAATTGTTACACCCACAGCCCCTGCTGCTATACATACTGGACCAATTACTAGAGCTCGTGCACGCCAACTAAATTACCAGGTACTTTCGTTTCTTGGTAATGATTCTAATGTTCATGAGAATATGATGCTGCCTAAATTGGATACATTTGTTTTGCTTACAAATGAAGGGCCTAGCTTGGAGAAGGATGAACATTGGAGCAAGAACCAGCATGGAGAGGATGGCATGCGCAAGGGGAACATGAACGGAGTTACAAGTGATGATTTCAGGACTTTGAAGCCACCATAATGGGTGCATGAAGCCTCAGACGAAATATACAAGATGCCACTTCATAAATTTCGTCCCGAGGCTATTTTAGGTGCTGCGTCACCTTATTATTGGGCCAGGCCCATGTAATTTCGAAATACATAAGTATAGGCTATTTTTAGAGTCCGTATGTGTGGGGAAACAAGAGATAGGGTTGATTTCGGACCCCTCCACCAAGGGCCACGAAATTCCCCCCTCTTCCTCCATATATACAGCCCTTAGGGCATCGTTTAGACTTTGGGTTTTGTTTAGATTAAAAGTTCGCCATAGCTGCAACTTCGCGTACTTCGTTTGTGTTCAACGACCAGACAAAGGCGTCACAGAACCCCACCTTGATCAATAAAGCTTTCATCTTATATTCGCAATATCCAGATTGCAATCTTAGTTTCTTGCTTGTTCTTCGTTTGCTCGCAGGAAACAGACCCTCGTGGTCAGGTTGATCGTGCTCCGGCGTGGTCAATAACCTCTCGGAGTTGGTTTAGCGATTGCTAAGGCGCGACGTCCTCGCACGTTCGTAGTCGGATCGTCAAAGTCGACTTCCACCAAAGCGATATCCATCATCTCATCGAAAGACGGGACACCTTTGCCTCTATCATGAGAGAACTTTTTGGACAGCAAATAAACATCTCTTTCTTCCTTATCTTCATATGTGGATTGTACAAATGTCCCATACACCTGCAATTAGACAAAACACAAAAGTGTGTGAAGTATTTTTGTTCTAGATAACTGATAGAGGCGAGGGTCCCGATCTTTCGATGAGATGATAACTATCGATTTGGTGGAGACGACTTTGACGATCTGACTACAAACGTGCACGACGTTGCGCCTTAGCAATCGCTAAACCAATCTCCTGAGGTTACTGACGATGCTGGAAGCACGGTCAGCCTGACCACGAAGGTCTATTCCTGCAAGCAATCGAAGAACGAGCAAGAATATGATAAAGCAATCTGAATATTGCAAATAAATATGAAGTATTGATAATGGTGGGGATCCAGAAGCGGTCTTGGTCTGGTCGTTGGACACAAACGAAGTACACGAAGTTGCAATGGCTAACTTTTAACTAAACAAATCCCAAGGAAAAGCTACTAGATGGATCTACTTATATAGGAGCAAGGGGTGGCGGCCAAGGAGGTGGGAGGACGTCCCAAGGCAGCCTAAAACTAAATATAGGTCGTACAAGGCCAATGGGCCCAAGTGGAGGTGATGTAACACCTTTGGACTTGTAGTTTGACTCGGATTCTGCTGCAGCATCAGATTGTTTCGTACACAACTCAACGCTCCGGACGAATTTGAAGGTGATTCCAATTGGGTTGGAAAGTGCACGAAATCTAGTTTCCAACAAAAAAGGAATCACCCAATTCGGAGTCCGTATGAAAAACTTGTGTGCGTTTTGAGTCAGGTGTGTCTGTGCAGTCCGAATCTGAATCCAGAACGTGAGAGACTTGGACTCTATCTTCTCTTGGGCCAAAAGTGACGTGAGAGAACTTTTTGGAGAGAAAATAAACATCTCTTTCTTCCTTATCTTCATATGTGGATTGTACAAATGTCCCATACACCTGCAATTAGACAAAATACAAAAGTGTGTGAAGTATTTTTGTTCTGGATAACACAAATAGATTATTGAATAGTTTGCACTAGAAATCACCTGACAAATATGCATATATGCAATATTTTTGGTCATATCCAAGGTAGTCATGTCCTCATCAATAACATAAATAGATTATTGAATAGTTTGCACTAGAAATCACCTGACAAATATGCATATATGCAATATTTTTGGTCATATCCAAGGTAGTCATGTCCTCATCATCCTCCCCTTCTTGAAAATAAAGCCGTCCTCGGCGTTGCTTAATCTGAAATGTGGCTAACAAAAGAGACAAGGTGTACATGTTGTATATGTATATGTCATCCATTTTTACTTCCCTTGATTTTTGCATATATGACACATGAATAGATGAGTAACTTGCATAGTTCATAAAATCTAAAGCCAAAAAATTAGCACAAGAAGTAGAAGGCATGAAAATATTGCAACTCAGTTTGCACATATAAGTGAAGCTCTTATTCATTTCAAAAGATTGACAATGTTCATCATTAAACCATCCCAACATTGGTGAATAAACCTTACTTGCATCAAATTTACATGCTACAACATGCTTAAATACGCAAACATGCAATAAGTCATTCACACAGAATCATCACCAAGATTAGAGGTCATATCAAAATGATTAAACATTGGTTCTTTTGCATCAATAGTTAATTCAATGGGTGCACTCAAAATTGTTGGTATTTCAGTTGTTTGATCACATGGCAAACTCAAATTATCAACGTAGTCCTCTAAAATAGGTGGTGTGATCAAAGTAGTGGGTAGCTCATCAGATGGTGCATTCAAATTGACAAGGCATTCATCATTCTCATGTAGAGATGGAAGATCAGTACCTTTGTCATTACCTCTTATGATCAACTCAGATGATGTAGCCACTCTCGGGGGCAATGTGTCACATGGTGGAGGTGATGTAGTCCTGACAACAACGGATGTGGTTGTCATAGTATGCTTAGTAGTTGAAGGAACAATCATATCAACTCTTGGAATGTGCACCGTGCGCTTGTTCTCCTCGTGGCCAACACGTCGTTTTATTTCCTGTTCAGCTTTGCAAGCAAGATGAAACAAATGGTCCATAGGATAACACTCTTCATGAATTAGTATCTCTTGAATATCACGGTTTAATCCTCCCCAAAATCTATCCATAAAATCATCTTCACTTTCTTCTAAAGAGGAATGCAACAAGGTAGTTTGTAAATCATCATAATATTTTGTTACAGTTTCACTACCTTGTTTTAAGTGTTGCAACTTCTTAATCATGTCACGAGTATAATAAGCAGGGACGAAAGTATGTCGCATGGCAAGTTTCAAATCATCCCAAGTAGTATGTATATAATCAGGGTGTAACCGACAATATTCACTCCACCAAACCAAAGCATAACCAGTGAAAGAACCAACCGCAACCTTAATCTTTTTATGTTCATTGAAATTATGGGAAGCAAATATATTTTTTATGTCGAACTCCCATTCAATATATAAAGCAGGTTTAAAACGGCCATTAAATGGTGGTATAGATACATTAACCTGATCATGTGCATTTGGATGTTTGTGCACCTCTCGTGACGGTTGTGGTATTTGCAAAGGTGGTGGCACGTCTCCCGCGATCGACAAAGCCCATGAATTGACTCTGGATCCTGTCATGATTAGTAGAACAAGAAACAAAACCCAAAAATAATGTTCCTATAACTACTAGGATGTGGTGGTAAAACGCTCATAGTAAAGCAAATATCAATGTCTTACAAGTTCTTACCATGCAGCAGGCGGTGATCGGCAACCAGCGGTGTCAAGTAACTCCGAATATTGAGTAAAGCGATTGCCAGGGGAGCGTACGTATACACGGTGTAGAAATATGTGGAGCTGGGTTGGCTATATATGGTAGCAAAAGATTAGCAATAATCAATTCAAAGATGCAATGTTGAATAAACGTTCAACGACGGTACTGTGCTGGTCCTAGGCTAGACCGGACTAGAGACGCGAGCCTAGAACACTAATGAGGTCACGGCGTAGCACAACTAGCATCAATGAAGGATACTAAGTAGCTCTTGACAGCAAGATATAAGTGAAGATCACAACGGCAGTGAAGATAATGATGAAAAACAACTGCCAAGCAGGATATACAACAACTCTCTCTCCAACTTTCCTCTTGAAAAGTTTGAGACAATTTTTTTGTTTTTTTTTCTTCTCTCTTTTTTTTCCTCACACTTTTTTTTCTTTCTCTCCTTTTTTTTCTCTGACTTTTTTCTCCTTTTTTTTCTCTCTTTTTTTCTCCCTCTTTCCAAAACAAACTAGATAAGATGCAGATTGGATCAAGTGAAGATGTGAACGATCTCAACTATTATTATGACAATGAATGGTGGGTAGCACGTGGTGGAAATTGATGGATGGGTGGTGGACAGCGGAAGAGATAATGATGCAGCGGTGGTGTGACTAATGTGAACAGAACTCGAAACTCTAAACGAACTAGACACTAAGACCAGCAACTCGACACGACGATGCAACCGATAATTCAACTATGCAAGCAATGAAAAGAAAATTCCAAAGGCTCAGACTGGCTTGGACCAAGGATGAATAGATCTAACTTTTTTTTGGCTTTTTCTTGGACAATAGGTAAGAAAATAAATCTAATCTAGGAAAACTGGAAATTCTCACCGAGCAACCTGAAAACTGATACCACTTGATAGAGGCGGGGGTGTCCCGATCTTTCGATGAGATGATAACTATCGATTTGGTGAAGATGACTTTGACGATCCGACTACAAACGTGCACGACGTTGCGCCTTAGCAATCGCTAAACCAACTCCGAGAGGTTATTGACCATGCTGGAGCACAATCAACCTGACCACGAAGGTCTATTCCTGCAAGCAATCGAAGAACAAGCAAGAATATGATAAAAGCAATCTGAATATTGCGAGTATATATGAAGTATTGATAAAGGTGGGGATCCGGAAGCGGTCTTGGTCTGGTCGTTGGACACAAACGAAGTACACGAAGTTGCAATGGCTAACTTTTAACTAAACAAATCCCAAGGAAAAGCTACTAGATGGATCTACTTATATAGGAGCAAGGGGTGGCGGCCAAGGAGGTGGGAGGACGTCCCAACGCAGCCTAAAACTAAATCTAGGTCGTACAAGGCCAATGGGCCCAAGTGGAGGTGATGTAACACCTTTGGACTTGTAGTTTGACTCGGATTCTGCTGCAGCATCAGATTGTTTCGTCCACAACTCAACGCTCCGGACGAATTTGAAGGTGATTCCAATTGGGTTGGAAAGTGCACGAAATCTAGTTTCCAACAAAAAAAGAATCACCCAATTCGGAGTCCGTATGAAAGACTTGTGTGCGTTTTGAGTCAGGTATGTCTGTGCAGTCCGAATCTGAATCCAGAACGTGAGAGACTTGGACTCTATCTTCTCTTGGGCCAAAAGTGACGTGAGAGAACTTTTTGGACAGCAAATAAACATCTCTTTCTTCCTTATCTTCATATGTGGATTGTACAAATGTCCCATACACCTGCAATTAGACAAAACACAAAAGTGTGTGAAGTATTTTTGTTCTGGATAACATAAATAGATTATTGAATAGTTTGCACTAGAAATCACCTGACAAATATGCATATATGCAATATTTTTGGTCATATCCAAGGTAGTCATGTCCTCATCATCCTCCCCTTCTTGAAAATAAATCCGTCCTCGGCGTTGCTTAATCTGAAATGTGGCTAACAAAAGAGACAAGGTGTACATGTTGTATATGTATATGTCATCCATTTTTACTTCCCTTGATTTTTGCATATATGACACATGAATAGATGAGTAACTTGCATAGTTCATAAAATCTAAAGCCAAAAAATTGGCACAAGAAGTAGAAGGCATGAAAATATTGCAACTCAGTTTGCACATATAAGTGAAGCTCTTATTCATTTCAAAAGATTGACAATGTTCATCATTAAACCATCCCAACATTGGTGAATAAACCTTACTTGCATCAAATTTACATGCTACAACATGCTTAAATAAGCAAACATGCAATAAGTCATTCAACACAGAATCATCACCAAGATTAGAGGTCATATCAAAATGATTAAACATTGGTTCTTTTGCATCAATAGTTAATTCAATGGGTG
Organism: Triticum aestivum; assembly: GCF_018294505.1. Lineage (NCBI taxonomy): Eukaryota > Viridiplantae > Streptophyta > Magnoliopsida > Poales > Poaceae > Triticum > Triticum aestivum. Next base: position 167,780 of record NW_025227424.1, on the reverse strand, counting down.
CACTCAAAATTGTTGGTATTTCAGTTGTTTGATCACATGGCAAAGTCAAATTATCAACGTAGTCCTCTAAAATAGGTGGTGTGATCAAAGTAGTGGGTAGCTCATCAGATGGTGCATTCAAATTGACAAGGCATTCATCATTCTCATGTAGAGATGGAAGATCAGTACCTTTTTCATTACCTCTTATGATCAACTCAGATGATGTAGCCACTCTCGGGGGCGATGTGTCACATGGTGGAGGTGATGTAGTCCTGACAACAACGGATGTGGTTGTCATAGTATGCCTAGTAGTTGAAGGAACAACCATATCAACTCTTGGAATGTGCACCATGCGCTTGTTCTCCTCGTGGCCAACACGTCGTTTTATTTCCTGTTTAGCTTTGCAAGCAAGATGAAACAAATGGTCCATAGGATAACACTCTTCATGAATTAGTATCTCTTGAATATCACGGTTTAATCCTCCCCAAAATCTATCCATAAAATCATCTTCACTTTCTTCTAAAGAGGAATGCAACAAGGTAGTTTGTAAATCATCATAATATTTTGTTACAGTTTCACTACCTTGTTTTAAGTGTTGCAACTTCTTAATCATGTCACGAGTATAATAAGTAGGGACGAAAGTATGTCGCATGGCAAGTTTCAAATCATCCCAAGTAGTAGGTATATAATCAGGGTGTAACCGACAATATTCACTCCACCAAACCAAAGCATAACCAGTGAAAGAACCAACCGCAACCTTAACCTTTTTATGTTCATCGAAATTATGGGAAGCAAATATATTTTTTATGTGGAACTCCCATTCAATATATAAAGCAGGTTTAAAACGGCCATTAAATGGTGGTATAGATACATTAACCTGATCATGTGCATTTGGATGTTTGTGCACCTCTCGTGGCGGTTGTGGTATTTGCAAAGGTGGTGGCACGTCTCCCGCGATCGACAAAGCCCATGAATTGACTCTGGATCCTGTTATGATTAGTAGAACAAGAAACATAACCCAAAAATAATGTTCCTATAACTACTAGGATGTGGTGGTAAAACGCTCACAGTAAAGCAAATATCAATGTCTTACAAGTTCTTACCATGCAGCAGGCGGTGATCGGCAACCAGCGGTGTCAAGTAACTCCGAATATTGAGTAAAGCGATTGCCAGGGGAGCGTATGTATACACGGTGTAGAAATATGTGGAGCTGGGTTGGCTATATATGGTAGCAAAAGATTAGCAATAATCAATTCAAAGATGCAATGTTGAATAAACGCTCAACGACGGTACTGTGCTGGTCCTAGGCTAGACCGGACTAGAGACGCGAGCCTAGAACACTAATAAGGTCACGGCGTAGCACAACTAGCATCAATGAAGGATACTAAGTAGCTCTTGACAGCAAGATATAAGTGAAGATCACAACGGCAGTGAAGATAATGATGAAAAACAACTGCCAAGCAGGATATACAACAACTCTCTCTCCAACTTTCCTCTTGAAAAGTTTGAGACAATTTTCTGATAAATTCTTTCAAAGAATGCAACTAACTCAAGCTTTCCAATGTAAAAAGAGTCACTCAATTCCGAGTTGATATGAGGAGTCAAAGAATTCTAAAACTGGCCTGAAAAATTGGAACAAGCTGTGTTCACGAACTTCGGAGGGCAAACAGACCTATTTAGAAGCCGATTTTGAGGTGTCAAATATTTAACTAGCTTCTGCAACTATTTAGATGCGGCTCGTCGCTATCTTCAATTTGAGTACTCACGGAGCCAAAACGGACTTCGTATGAGGAAGATACACCTGTTTTACTGAACAGTGCGCAAAACAGATTCCAATCCGAATTCAGGTACGAGATTGATTCTAGATAGATCCAATTTTTTTTCTTCTCTCTTTTTTTCTCACGCTTTTTTTTTCTTTTTCTTCTCCCTCTTTTTCTTTTTTTTCTTTCCTTTTTTCTCTCTTTTTTTTCTTTATCTTCTTTTTCTCCCTCTTTCCAAGACAAACTAGATAAGATGCAGATTCGATCAGGCGAAGATGTGAGTAACCTCAACTATGATTATGACAATAAATAGTGCGTAGCACGTGGTGGAAATTGGTGGATGGGATGGTGGACAGCGGATGGGATAATGATGCAGCGGCTGCGTGACTAATGTGAACAGAACTCGAAACTCTAAAGGAACTAGACACTAAGACCAGCAACTCGACACGGCGATGCAACCGATAATTCAATAATGCAAACAATGAAAAGAAAATTGCAAAGGCTCAGTCTGGCTAGGACAAAGGATGAATAGATCTAACTTTTGTTTTGTGGCTTTTTCTTGGACAATAGGTAATAAAATAAATCTAATCTAGGAAAATCTGGAAATTCTCACCGAGCAACCTGAAAACTGATACCACTTGATAGAGGCGGGGTGTCCCGATCTTTCGATGAGATGATAACTATCGATTTGGTGGAGACGACTTTGACGATCCGACTACAAACGTGCCCGACGTTGCGCCTTAGCAATCGCTAAACCAACTCCGAGAGGTTATTGACCACGCCGGAGCACAATCAACCTGACCACGAAGGTCTATTCCTGCAAGCAATCGAAGAACAAGCAAGAATATGATAAAAGCAATCTGAATATTGCGAGTATATATGAAGTATTGATAAAGGTGGGGATCCGTAAGCGGTCTTGGTCTGGTCGTTGGACACAAACGAAGTACACGAAGTTGCAATGGCTAACTTTTAACTAAACAAATCCCCACAAAAAGCTACTAGATGGATCTACTTATATAGGAGCAAGGGGTGACGGCCAAGGAGGTGGGAGGACGTCCCAAGGCAGCCTAAAACTAAATCTAGGTCGTACAAGGCCAATGGGCCCAAGTGGAGGTGATGTAACACCTTTAGACTTGTAGTTTGACTCGGATTCTGCTGCAGCATCAGATTGTTTCGTCCACAACTCAACGCTCCGGACGAATTTGAAGGTGATTCCAATTGGGTTGGAAAGTGCACGAAATCTAGTTTCTAACAAAAAAAATCACCCACTTTGGAGTCCGTATGAAAAACTTGTGTGCGTTTTGAGTCAGGTGTGTCTGTGCAGTCCGAACCTGAATCCAGAACGTGAGAGACTTGGACTCTATCTTCTCTTGGGCCAAAAGTGACATGAGAGAACTTTTTGGACAGCAAATAAACATCTCTTTCTTCCTTATCTTCATATGTGGATTGTACAAATGTCCCATACACCTGCAATTAGACAAAACACAAAAGTGTGTGAAGTATTTTTGTTCTGGATAACATAAATAGATTATTGAATAGTTTGCACTAGAAATCACCTGACAAATATGCATATATGCAATATTTTTGGTCATATCCAAGGTAGTCATGTCCTCATCAACTTGGGCCGTGGGCCCAAATCTGGACGCAGCCAGGTATCGGACGTCCGCTAGTGGCCGGTCGTCCGGTGATTCAGGAGCGGCCAGTCGTCCAGTGTCCTTCGAACGTCCGCTGGTTCGGTTCTGTGATGGGAGTGCCGGACGTCCGGAAACGTCGGACTTCCGTTGATGTTGGTTCGGATGCAGGTGCGCCGGTCGTCTGGTCCGGACCGGACGTCCGCTCGTTTGCTTCGGGTGTAGGGGCACCAGTCGTCCGGTCCGGACCGGACGTCCACTCGCTGGGGTTCAGCTGAGGCTTCAGGCGCCGGACGTCCGGTCCCGGCCGGTCGTCCGGTGGCTGGGACTTTTCCTTCAGCCCTCCTTCTCCGTCTTCTCGTCCATCTTCCTCTTCTTCTTGTCCTTGCTCCTTAGCTTCTCCATGGTACCTGAGTATGCACAAAGTGTCCATATGAGGTAGTAGCCATGCTTCATGTGCATCGAGGTGGAATTGTGAGAGGAGAGATGTCACCTCGATTTCAAGAGCTCTTGCACGTGATCGAGTCATGGGTCCACTAGGCACTTGATGAGACGATGGTAGGTCCATGGGGATGACCTTGGGATGCTCCGCATCAGACTTTGCATATGCCATTAAGATTAACCCAATTTACACTTATGGCATAGATGACAAGCCCATGGTTATTAGCATTTGTTTTTCTTGTGATGATATTGATATGCTACCTTTGCATTATTTATCTCATTGGATGTTGTCCATTTTCTCCATATGACGTTTCCAACATTGCTCATGAGGAGACCCCCATAGTTTCTCATACATTTTAGGAGATTTTGATTCATCCCATCCATTGCATCATCCTTATACTTGTATGCTCAATTTGCATCCCCATCGTGTTATACACAATAACTATTCTTTCATGATGGATGACATGTTCTTATACCATGCATCAAATTTCTTTGAGCGATGCTTATCTTGTGCTAACTCTCACGTGCACAAACACATCATGATGGATGATGTGTACATTTACCACACACACAATTTCTTTCGTTTGTGTCTCCTTTCTGTAGGTACCCATGAATTCTTGTCAACCTCGCAATCCCACGAGTTGACAAAACGAGCTCTAGAGAGCAACGATGACTTGGGATACCATGGATTGTCTTTCCCACCGCTCTCTTCGCGCAAAGACTTCGTGCATTTCTTCTACATGGCCCTCCCTTGGCTATGGGTTATTATCCATTACCTATTCTATGCCCATCTTGCCATGTTCACTTTGCATGATATGTTCATTACTATGCCTTTCCCATGCATTCGTGACCCATGCTTTGCATTACACATGATGATTCATTCTCATACTTGTAGTCGAGGTCGAGGTGGTCGTTGTTGATGACGCGTCCGTGGCGAAAATGAGCGGCGGTGATGTTGATGTCGAACCGTACCTAGATAGCCGAAACACAAAAGGATACGGTACCGCAACTCAAATTCTCAAACCTCAAAGTAGCAATTGTGTCGGAGTAGGTAGCGGGTAAGTGGTGGTGTGGGTTGGGATATTGGAAAGGTTTGCGGAAGTCGGTGGTGGTGTAGCGGATGATGTGGTGGAAGCCTAAACAAAATTTGAGCGAAATCAGTTTTTAGAGTAGCGGTTGTCCGGAATGGACGGATGTCCGGTCGCCGGACGTCCGGTCGGGTCGGAAATCCGCTAATTTCAGCTCGGGTTAGAGGTTCCGGTCGTCCGGTGGTTCCTGCGGCTCCGGACTTCCGGAAACTTGCGGTCAACCGGTGGGTCGGGGTCCAAATTGATGGGATTTCGTGGATTTTGGATGGATTTCGAGGTGGAGATGGTGGGGGATGGCTAGATCCACTTGCAACGCAACAAATTCACGGATCAAAACCAACAAAACATCATCAAAACTCACAAAACACAAGAAAAAAATTTTGGGGCTATTTTTGTGGGGATTTTTGGATTGGGACGAAAAACAACAAAATCAAGCTAGAAAACGAAGAGGGGGCTCCGAAATCGTGATCAACCTTGCTCTAGATACCAAGTTGATGTAGGGTAGAGACCCTATTCGCCCGATCTTTCACGAAAGGAGCGGATCCCGAGGAAATCACGAAGAACACGGGGAAGAACAGAGGGAAAACACAGGAGGAAATCACTAAACCGACACGAATAAGTCACAAATGGGCTAGATCCTCGAGTTTATAGGTAGAGATACACGAATCCATGGACAACTAAGGACGATACACGGTAACCGGTTCTTCTCCGTGAGGAGGTCTTGAATCCACAAGGGGATCTTCCCGTAAAGGGGGCTTGAATCCGCTTGGGGGATCTTCTCCGGTGGAGGCTCGAATCTCCGAGGAGAAGGTAACCAAGTGGATGAGCAAAGCTCTCTCACAAATATGAGCTAAACATTTGCTGACCCTAGCTAGAAGGAATAGAACGTCTATATATAGTCTAAGTGCAAATGGGGGCGAAAGTAGGGGTACATGGGCCTCGGGCCCAAATCTGGACGCAACCAGGTACCGGACGTCCGCTAGTGGCCGGTCATCCGGTGATTTAGGAGCGGCCGGTCGTCCGGTGCCCTCCGGACGTCCGCTGGTTCGGTTCTGTGATGGGAGTGCCGGACATCCGGAAACGTCGGACTTCCGTTGATGTTGGTTCGGATGCAGGTGCGTCGGTCGTCCGGTCCGGACCGGACGTCCGCTTGTTTGCTTCGGGTGCAAGGGCACCGGTCGTCCGGTCTGGACCGGACGTCCGCTTGCTGGGGTTCGGCTGAAGCTTCAGGCGCCGGACGTCCGGTCCCGGCCGGTCGTCCGGTGGCTGGGACTTTTCCTTTAGCCCTCCTTCTTCTCCTTCTTCTCGTCCATCTTCCTCTTCTTCTTGTCCTTGCTCCTTAGCTTCTCCATGGTACCTGAGTATGCACAAAGTGTCCATATGAGGTAGTAGCCATGCTTCATGTGCATCGAGGTGGAATTGTGAGAGGAGAGATGTCACCTCGGTTTCAAGAGCTCTTGCACGTGATCGAGTCATGGGTCCACTAGGCACGTGATGAGACGATGGTAGGTCCATGGGGATGACCTTGGGATGCTCCGCATCAGACTATGCATATGCCATTAAGATTAACCCAATTTACACTTATGCCATAGATGACAAGCCCATGGTTATTGGCATTTGTTTTTCTTGTGATGATATTGATATGCTACCTTTGCATTATTTATCTCAAATGCCATGCCATAACCATCTAGCTACGGATATGTATTGTTTCGAATGTTGTCCATTTTCTCCATATGACGTTTCCAACATTGCTCATGAGGAGACCCTCATAGTTTCCTCATACATTTTAGGAGATTTTGATTCATCCCATCCATTGCATGATCCTTATACTTGTATGCTCAATTTGCATCCCCATCGTGTTATACACAATAACTATTCTTTCATGATGGATGACATGTTCTTATACCATGCATCAAATTTCTTTGAGCAATGCTTATCTTGTGCTAACTCTCACGTGCACATACACATCATGATGGATGATGTGTACATTTACCACACACACAATTTCTTTCGTTTGTGTCTCCTTTGTGTAGGTACCCTTGAATTCTTGTCAACCTCGCAATCCCACGAGTTGACAAAACGAGCTCTAGAGAGCAACGATGACTTGGGATGCCATGGATTGTCTTTCCCACCGCTCTCTTCGCGCAAAGACCTCGCGCATTTCTTCTACATGGCCCTCCCTTGGCTATGGGTTATTATCCATTACCTATTCTATGCCCATCTTGCCATGTTCACTTTGCATGATATGTTCATTACTATGCCTTTGCCATGCATTCGTGACCCATGCTTTGCATTACACATGATGATTCATTCTCATACTTGTAGTCGAGGTCGAGGTGGTCGTTGTTGATGACGCGTCCATGGCGAAATGAGCGGCGGTGATGTCGATGACGAACCGTACCTAGATAGCCGAAACACAAAAGGATACGGTACCGCAACTCGAATTCTCAAACCTCAAAGTAGCAATTGTATCGAAGTAGGTAGCGGGTAAGTGGTGGTGTGGGTTGGGATATTGGAAAGGTTTGCGGAAGTCGGTGGTGGTGTAGCGGATGATGTGGTAGAAGCCTAAACAAAATTTGAGCGAAATCAGTTTTTAGAGTAGCGGTCGTCCGGAATGGACGGATGTCCGGTCGCCGGACGTCCGGTCGGGTCGGAAATCCGCTAATTTCAGCTCGGGTTAGAGGTTCCGGTCGTCTGGTAAGGTCGGACGTCCGGTGGTTCCTGCGGCTCGGACGTCCGGAAAGTTGCAGTCATCCGGTGGGTCGGGGTCCAAATTGATGGGATTTTGTGGATTTTGGATGGATTTTGAGGTGGAGATGGTGGGGGATGGCTAGATCCACTTGCAACACAACAAATTCACGGATCAAAACCAACAAAACATCATCAAAACTCACAAAACACAAGAAAAAATTTTGGGGCTATTTTTGTGGGGATTTTCGGATTGGGACGAAAAACAAAAAAATCAAGCTAGAAAACGAAGACAGGGCTCCGAAATCATGATCAACCTTGCTCTAGATACCAAGATGATGTAGGGTAGAGACCCTATTCGCCCGATCTTTCATGAAAGGAGCGGATCCCGAGGAAATCACAAAGAACACGGGGAAGAACAGAGGGAAAACACAGGAGGAAATCACTAAACCGACACGAATAAGTCACAAATGGGCTAGATCCTCGAGTACATAGGTAGAGATACATGAATCCACAGACAACTAAGGACAATACACGGTAACCGGTTCTTCTCCGTGAGGAGGTCTTGAATCCACAAGGGGATCTTCCCGTAAAGGGGGCTTGAATCCGCTTGGGGGATCTTCTCCGCTGGAGGCTTGAATCTCCAAGGAGAAGGTAACCAAGTGGATGAGCAAAGCTCTCTCAAGAATATGAGCTAAACATTTGCTGACCCTAGCTAGAAGGAATAGAACGTGATGAGGACATCAATACAATTGTTACACCCACAGCCCCTGCTGTTATACATACTGGACCAATTACTAGAGCTCGTGCACGCCAACTAAATTACCAGGTACTTTCGTTTCTTGGTAATGATTCTAATGTTCATGAGAATATGATGCTGCCTAAATTGGATACATTTGTTTTGCTTACAAATGAAGGGCCTAGCTTGGAGAAGGATGAACATTGGCGCAAGAACAAGCATGGAGATGATGGCATGCACAATGGGAACAAGAACGGAGTTACAAGTGATGATTTCAGGACTTTGAAGCCACCATAATGGGTGCATGAAGCCTTGGACGAAATATACAAGATGCCACTTCATAAATTTCGTCCCGAGGCTATTTTAGGTGCTGCGTCACCTTATTATTGGGACAGGCCCATGTAATTTCGAAATACATAAGTATAAGCTATTTTTAGAGTCCGTATGTGTGGGGAAACAAGAGATAGGGTTGATTTCGGACCCCTCCACCAAGGGCCACGAAATTCCCCCCTCTTCCTCCATATATACAGCCCTTAGGGCATCGTTTAGACTTTGGGTTTTGTTTAGATTAAAAGTTCGCCATAGCTGCAACTTCGCGTACTTCGTTTGTGTTCAACGACCAGACAAAGGCGTCACAGAACCCCACCTTGATCAATAAAGCTTTCATCTTATATTCGCAATATCCAGATTGCAATCTTAGTTTCTTGCTTGTTCTTCGTTTGCTCGCAGGAAACAGACCCTCGTGGTCAGGTTGATCGTGCTCCGGCGTGGTCAATAACCTCTCGGAGTTGGTTTAGCGATTGCTAAGGCGCGACGTCCTCGCACGTTCGTAGTCGGATCGTCAAAGTCGACTTCCATCAAAGCGATATCCATCATCTCATCGAAAGACGGGACACCTTTGCCTCTATCAAGTGGTATCAGATTTCCAGGTTGCTCGGTGAGATTTTACAGTTTTTCGTAGTTTAGATCGAGTCTGTTCTTCATACCTACAGTCCACGAAAAAGCCACAAAAAAAATTAGGGTTAGTTCATCATATCCGAACCAATCTGAGCCTTTGCATAATCTTTTTAGGGTTTTTGCTTTGTTGAATTTGCGGTTGCATCGTCGTGTCTAGTTGCTGGTCTTAGAGTCTAGTCTTTTAGAGTTTCGAGTTCTGGTCATAAGTTGTCACGCCGCCGCCGCACCATCATCATCGCCCCTGCCATCTACCACCACCGCTCCGAATCCGTATCCATATACCACCACCAATCCGTGTCCATATACCACCACCGATCCATATCCATATACTACCACCGCTACCACCACCGCTGCCATATACCACCACCATATATCCACCACCAATCCGAGTTCCTTGCTTATTAGGGTTGTTTTCGAGATCCATCTAGATTCCGATTCGTGTTTCCTTGCCGGAGTCGGGTAGCCACGCTCCGTTTAGGCCCAAAATTTTTCGAAAACGCATTTTTCGAAAAAATTTCTGGCTATCCTATTTTTAGGTGTTTCTGAGTGTTTTGAGACAGGTGCCATTATAGGAAGTTTTTTTTGACCCGTTTCTAGTTTTTGGGTCCGGGCAGTCGAAAAAAAAAAATTTGGTCGAAAAATTTCGTGCCCATCCTGTCAGTTTGAGCTAGGAAGAGTTTTGAGACACTCGCCATTATAGTGATTTTTCGCAAAAAAAAAGAGCGCAAAAAAAAAGAGCGCAAAAAAAAAGAGCGCAAAAAAAAGCAAAAAAAAAATTCAGAGTGTGCTTTTCCCTTGTTTACGTGCCGCGCCGTGATTTTGTTGGTGTTCTAGGCTCGCGTCTCTAGCACAGTCTAGCCTAGGACCAGCACAGTACCGTCGTTGAGCGTTTATTCAACTTTGCATCTCTGAATTGATTATTGCTGACCCTTTTTGCTACCATACTATAAGCCTTCCCAGCTCCACATACATCTACGTCGTGTGTTCGACTCTCCCTGGTAATCGCTCTATCCACGCTTTGAGAGTTTTTGACTACAACGGTTGCCGATCACCGCCTGCTGCTGGGTAAGAACTGGTAAGAATTTGAGATTTGCTTGACGGATTTGTGATACACCACCACCACTTCTTAGTAGTCTGTAGGATCATATTCTTGTGTGTTTCTATTGCTGCTAACCATGCCAGGATCACAAGCCGACGAGATTGACTGGGAGAACTTATCGAACAAGGAGCTTCATGATAAGTTTCAGCAAATGATGACTGAACAGGTACAAGATGTGCTGAACAATTTTGAAGAGGCCATGGAGAAGATCACTGGCCTTGAGAAGACGTTCGAAACAAAGCTCGATAACAGATTTAATGAACTGCTTGCGCGTCTTCCACCACCGGCTGCACCTGTCGCACCTCTGCAACAACAACAACTACGCCCCCTTCTGAATCAGTATGGACGAGCACAGCGTGTTCCTATTGTGCCAGGACAAAATTCTGGTGCCGCTGGTACTGCTGTTGGTGTTTCTTTGGCTCCTGCTACTGCTCCTGCTGGTACCCAGGAGGATGATGAGTATGCGGGCGATTATGAGGATGAGGTTGATCAAAATCAGATCTACGAGCAACCACCAGCACCACCACCAGCAGGTCGACCTCAGGTATATATTCGTAATGGTAGGCCTGCACCACCACCTCAGGTACGAGATGATGTCCATATTCCTAAACTGAAATTGAATATTCCACCATTTGAGGGTAGATATGTTCCTGATATATATCTTACTTGGGAGTTAGAAACTGAACAACGATTTACATGTTTACAATATCCTGAGGAGAGACGAGTTGCTGCTGCTGTTTGTGCTTTCACTAGTTTTGCATGTGTATGGTGGTCTGAACATTGTAGATTATATCCTATTCCAACTACTTGGGCTGCTTTGAAAACTGCTATGCGTACGCGTTGGGTTCCACCATATTATCAACGTGAATTGCTTCAAAAATTGCAGCGTTTAAGACAAGGGAAAAATTCTGTAGAAGAATATTATCAGGAATTACAAACTGGCATGATTAGATGTGGTATTGTTGAGGAGAATGAAGCTATGCTTTGATGAGGACATCAATACAATTGTTACACCCACAGCCCCTGCTGCTATACATACTGGACCAATTACTAGAGCTCGTGCACGCCAACTAAGTTACCAGGTACTTTCGTTTCTTGGTAATGATTCTAATGTTCATGAGAATATGATGCTGCCTAAATTGGATACATTTGTTTTGCTTACAAATGAAGGGCCTAGCTTGGAGAAGGATGAACATTGGAGCAAGAACAAGCATGGAGATGATGGCATGCGCAAGGGGAACAAGAACGGAGTTACAAGTGATGATTTCAGGACTTTGAAGCCACCATAATGGGTGCATGAAGCCTTGGACGAAATATACAAGATGCCACTTCATAAATTTCGTCCCGAGGCTATTTTAGGTGCTGCGTCACCTTATTATTGGGCCAGGCCCATGTAATTTCGAAATACATAAGTATAGGCTATTTTTAGAGTCCGTATGTGTGGGGAAACAAGAGATAGGGTTGATTTCGGACCCCTCCACCAAGGGCCACGAAATTCCGCCCTCTTCCTCCATATATACAGCCCTTAGGGCATCGTTTAGACTTTGGGTTTTGTTTAGATTAAAAGTTCGCCATAGCTGCAACTTCGCGTACTTCGTTTGTGTTCAACGACCAGACAAAGGCGTCACAGAACCCCACCTTGATCAATAAAGCTTTCATCTTATATTCGCAATATCCAGATTGCAATCTTAGTTTCTTGCTTGTTCTTCGTTTGCTCGCAGGAAACAGACCCTCGTGGTCAGGTTGATCGTGCTCCGGCGTGGTCAATAACCTCTCGGAGTTGGTTTAGCGATTGCTAAGGCGCGACGTCCTCGCACGTTCGTAGTCGGATCGTCAAAGTCGACTTCCATCAAAGCGATATCCATCATCTCATCGAAAGACGGGACACCTTTGCCTCTATCAAGTGGTATCAGATTTCCAGGTTGCTCGGTGAGATTTTACAGTTTTTCGTAGTTTAGATCGAGTCTGTTCTTCATACCTACAGTCCACGAAAAAGCCACAAAAAAAAATTAGGGTTAGTTCATCATATCCGAACCAATCTGAGCCTTTGCATAATCTTTTTAGGGTTTTGCTTTGTTGAATTTGCGGTTGCATCGTCGTGTCTAGTTGCTGGTCTTAGAGTCTAGTCTTTTAGAGTTTCGAGTTCTGGTCATAAGTTGTCACGCCGCCGCCGCACCATCATCATCGCCCCTGCCATCTACCACCACCGCTTATCCGCCACCGCTCCGAATCCGTATCCATATACCACCACCGATTCATATACCACCACCGATTCATATCCATATCCATATACTACCACCGCTACCACCACCGCTGCCATATACCACCACCATATATCCACCACCAATCCGAGTTCCTTGCATATTAGGTTTGTTTTCGAGATCCATCTAGATTCCGATTCGTGTTTCCTTGCCGGAGTAGGTTTCGGGTAGCCACGCTCCGTTTAGGCCCAAAAATTTTCGAAAACGCATTTTTCGAAAAAAATTCTGGCTATCCTATTTTTAGGTGTTTCTGAGTGTTTTGAGACAGGTGCCATTATAGGAAGTTTTTTTTGACCTGTTTCCAGTTTTTGGGTCCGGGCAGTCGAAAACAAAATTTGTCGAAAAAAAAAATTTCGTGCCCATCCTGTCAGTTTGACCTAGGAAGAGTTTTGAGACACTCGCCATTATAGTGATTTTTCGCAAAAAAAAAGCAGCGCAAAAAAAAGAGCGCAAAAAAAAAGAGCGAAAAAAAAATTTCAGAGTGTGCTTTTCCCTTGTTTACGTGCCGCGCCGTGATTTTGTTGGTGTTCTAGGCTCGCGTCTCTAGCACAGTCTAGCCTAGGACCAGCACAGTACCGTCGTTGAGCGTTTATTCAACTTTGCATCTCTGAATTGATTATTGCTGACCCTTTTTGCTACCATACTATAAGCCTTCCCAGCTCCACATACATCTACGTCATGTGTTTGACTCTCCCTGGTAATCGCTCTATCCAAGCTTTGAGAGTTTTTGACTACAACGGTTGCCGATCACCGCCTGCTGCTGGGTAAGAACTGGTAAGAATTTGAGATTTGCTTGACGGATTTGTGATACACCACCACCACTTCTTAGTAGTCTGTAGGATCATATTCTTGTGTGTTTCTATTGCTGCTAACCATGCCAGGATCACAAGCCGACGAGATTGACTGGGAGAACTTATCGAACAAGGAGCTTCATGATAAGTTTCAGCAAATGATGACTGAACAGGTACAAGATGTGCTGAACAATTTTGAAGAGGCCATGGAGAAGATCACTGGCCTTGAGAAGACGTTCGAAACAAAGCTCGATAACAAGTTTAATGAATTGCTCGCGCGTCTTCCACCACCACCACCCACTGCACCTAACGCACCTCTCCAACAACAACAACAACAACAACGACTACCTCCACGTCGCGAAGCAGACCTCCGCCGAGCAAGCCGTGTTCCTCTTGCGTTTGGCCAAACTGTTGGTGCTGCTGTTGATACTTCTGTGGCTCCTGCTGCTGATGCGGAGGAGGATGATTATGTGGGAGATTATGAGGATGAGGTTGATCAAAATCAACACTACATGCAGCCACCTGTACCACCACCAGCAGGTCGACCTCAGGTATATATTCGTAATGGTAGGCCTGCACCACCACCTCAGGTACGAGATGATGTCCATATTCCTAAACTGAAATTGAATATTCCACCATTTGAGGGTAGATATGTTCCTGATATATATCTTACTTGAGAGTTAGAAACTGAACAACGATTTACATGTTTACAATATCCTGAGGAGAGACGAGTTGCTGCTGCTGTTTGTGCTTTCACTAGTTTTGCATGTGTATGGTGGTCTGAACATTGTAGATTATATCCTATTCCAACTACTTGGGCTGCTTTGAAAACTGCTATGCGTACGCGTTGGGTTCCACCATATTATCAACGTGAATTGCTTCAAAAATTGCAGCGTTTAAGACAAGGGAAAAATTCTGTAGAAGAATATTATCAGGAATTACAAACTGGCATGATTAGATGTGGTATTGTTGAGGAGAATGAAGCTATGCTTGCACGTTTTCTGGGTGGATTAAATAGAGAGATTCAGACCATTCTAGACTATAAGGAGTATACTAATATCACTCGTTTATTCCATCTTGCTTGTAAAGCTGAACGTGAAGTGCAGGATCGACAAGCATTGGCGCGAACTAACTTTTCTGCAGGCCGACCTTCCTCATGGACGCCGTGTGCATCTTCTACGTACTGTTCGTGTGCATTTTAGTATCTCTACATATGCTGATTATGTTGATTGTGATGTGGTACCTATGCAAGCATGTTCCTTATTACTTGGTAGACCATGGCAATTTGATAAAAATTCTGTACACCATGGTAGAAACAATCACTATACTCTTGTTCATAAGGATAAAAATATTACTTTGCTTCCTATGACTCCTGATTCCATTTTGAAAGATGATATTAATAGAGCTAATAAAGCACAACAGGAGAAGAATAAGAGTGAAAATCAGATTGTGGCAAAAGAATTTGAGCAACAAATGAAGCCTAATAATAAACCATCTAGTGTTGCTTCTGAAATTAAATTGAAAAGTGCATGTTTATTTGCCACCAAATCTGATATTGATGAGCTAGATTTCAGCAAATCTGTTTGCTATGCTTTTGTGTGCAAAGAGGCATTATTTTCATTCGAGGACGTGCCTTCCTCTTTGCCTCCTGCTGTCACTAACATTTTGCAGGAGTTCGCTGATGTTTTTCCACAAGACGTGCCACCGGGATTACCGCCTATTCGAGGGATTGAGCATCAGATTGACTTAATTCCCGGTGCTTCACTGCCAAACCGTGCACCATATCGTGCCAATCCAGAGGAGACGAAGGAGATTATGCGTCAAGTACAAGAGCTTCTCGACAAAGGTTATATACGCGAATCCCTTAGTCCTTGTGCTGTTCCTATTATTCTAGTGCCGAAAAAGGATGGTACATCACGTATGTGTGTTGATTGTAGAGGCATTAATAATATTACTATTCGTTATCGTCATCCTATTCCTAGGCTAGATGATATGCTTGATGAATTGAGTGGCTCTACAATATTCTCCAAAGTTGATTTGCGTAGTGGCTACCATCAAATTCGTATGAAATTGGGAGATGAATGGAAAACAGCATTTAAAACTAAGTTTGGATTATATGAGTGGTTAGTCATGCCTTTTGGGTTAACTAATGCACCTAGTACTTTCATGAGATTAATGAACGAAGTTTTACGTGCTTTCATTGGACGATTTGTGGTAGTTTATTTTGATGACATATTGATTTATAGCAGATCTTTGGAAGAACATTTGGAACATTTACGTGCTGTTTTTATTGCTCTACGTGATGCACGTTTGTTTGGTAACCTTGGGAAGTGCACCTTTTGCACCGACCGAGTATCTTTTCTTGGCTATGTTGTTACTCCACAGGGAATTGAAGTTGACAAAGCCAAGATTGAAGCTATTGAGAGTTGGCCGCAGCCCAAAACGGTCACACAAGTGAGGAGTTTTCTTGGCCTCGCTGGATTCTATAGGCGTTTTGTGAGAGATTTCAGCACCATTGCTGCACCTCTCAACGAGCTTACAAAGAAGGATGTGCCTTTTGTTTGGGTACCGCACAGGAAGAAGCCTTCACGGTATTGAAAGATAAGTTGACACATGCTCCTTTACTCCAACTTCCTGATTTTAATAAGACTTTTGAGCTTGAATGTGATGCTAGTGGAATTGGATTAGGAGGTGTGTTATTACAAGATGGCAAACCTGTTGCATACTTTTCTGAAAAATTGAGTGGGCCTAGTCTGAATTATTCTACCTATGATAAAGAATTATATGCTCTTGTTCGGACTTTAGAAACATGGCAACATTATTTATGGCCCAAAGAATTTGTTATACATTCTGATCATGAATCTTTGAAACATATTAAAAGTCAAGCTAAACTGAATCGTAGACATGCTAAATGGGTTGAATTCATTGAGACTTTCCCTTATGTCATTAAACACAAGAAGGGAAAAGAAAATGTTATTGCTGATGCATTGTCTCGTTGCTATACTATGCTTTCACAACTTGACTTCAAAATATTTGGTTTGGAGACCATCAAAGATCAATATGTGCATGATGCTGATTTTAAAGATCTAATGCAGAATTGTAAAGAAGGAAGAATGTGGAACAAGTTTGTTGTTAACGATGGATTTGTGTTTCGTGCTAACAAGCTATGCATTCCAGCTAGCTCCGTTCGTCTTTTGTTGTTGCAGGAGGCGCATGGAGGAGGATTAATGGGACACTTTGGCGTGAAGAAGACGGAGGACGTACTTGCTACACATTTCTTTTGGCCAAAGATGAGACGGGATGTTGAGCGTTTTATTGCTCGCTCCACTACATGTCAAAAAGCTAAGTCACGACTCAATCCTCATGGTTTATATATGCCTTTGTCTGTACCTAGTGTTCCTTGGGAGGATATATCTATGGACTTTGTTTTAGGTTTACCTCGAACAAAGAAGGGGAGGGATAGCATATTTGTTGTCGTGGATAGATTCTCGAAAATGGCACACTTTATACCATGTCATAAAAGCGATGATGCTGTTAATGTTGCTGATTTGTTCCTTCGTGAAATTATTCGCTTGCATGGTGTGCTAAATACTATTGTTTCAGATCGTGATACTAAATTTCTTAGCCACTTTTGGAGATGTTTATGGGCTAAGTTGGGGACTAAACTGCTTTTTAGTACTACTTGTCACCCCCAAACTGATGGACAAACTGAAGTAGTCAATAGAACGTTGTCTACTATGCTTAGGGCTGTTTTGAAGAATAATAAGAAAATGTGGGAGGAATGCTTGCCTCATATTGAATTTGCTTATAATCGTTCATTGCATTCTACTACTAAGATGTGCCCTTTTGAAGTTGTGTATGGTTTCCTACCTCATGCACCTATTGATTTGTTGCCTCTTCCATCTTCGGAGAAGGTTAATTTTGATGCTAAACAACGTGCTGAATTGACTTTAAAAATGCATGAGTTAACTAAGGAAAACATTGAGCGCATGAATGCTAAATATAAACTTGCTGGAGATAAGGGTAGAAAACATGTTGTGTTTGCACCTGGAGATCTTGTTTGGTTACATTTGCGTAAGGATAGATTTCCTGATTTGCGCAAATCAAAGTTAAGGCCACGTGCTGATGGTCCCTTTAAGGTGTTAGAGAAAATAAATGATAATGCATATAAACTTGAGCTGCCTGCAGATTTTGGGGTTAGTCCCACTTTTAACATTGCAGATTTGAAGCCTTATTTGGGTGAGGAAGATGAACTTCCGTCGAGGACGACTTCATTTCAAGAAGGGGAGGATGATGAGGACATCAATACAATTGTTACACCCACAGCCCCTGCTGTTATACATACTGGACCAATTGCTAGAGCTCGTGCACGCCAACAAAATTACCAGGTACTTTCGTTTCTTGGTAATGATTCTAATGTTCATGAGAATATGATGCTGCCTAAATTGGATACATTTGTTTTGCTTACAAATGAAGGGCCTAGCTTGGAGAAGGATGAACATTGGAGCAAGAACAAGCATGGAGATGATGGCATGCGCAAGGGGAACAAGAACGGAGTTACAAGTGATGATTTCAGGACTTTGAAGCCACCATAATGGGTGCATGAAGCCTTGGACGAAATATACAAGATGCCACTTCATAAATTTCGTCCCGAGGCTATTTTAGGTGCTGCGTCACCTTATTATTGGGCCAGGCCCATGTAATTTCGAAATACATAAGTATAGGCTATTTTTAGAGTCCGTATGTGTGGGGAAACAAGAGATAGGGTTGATTTCGGACCCCTCCACCAAGGGCCACGAAATTCCCCCCTCTTCCTCCATATATACAGCCCTTAGGGCATCGTTTAGACTTTGGGTTTTGTTTAGATTAAAAGTTCGCCATAGCTGCAACTTCGCGTACTTCGTTTGTGTTCAACGACCAGACAAAGGCGTCACAGAACCGACCTTGATCAATAAAGCTTTCATCTTATATTCGCAATATCCAGATTGCAATCTTAGTTTCTTGCTTGTTCTTCGTTTGCTCGCAGGAAACAGACCCTCGTGGTCAGGTTGATCGTGCTCCGGCGTGGTCAATAACCTCTCGGAGTTGGTTTAGCGATTGCTAAGGCGCGACGTCCTCGCACGTTCGTAGTCGGATCGTCAAAGTCGACTTCCACCAAAGCGATATCCATCATCTCATCGAAAGACGGGACACCTTTGCCTCTATCAGAACGTCTATATATAGTCTAAGTGCAAATAGGGGCAAAAGTAGGGTTACATGGGCCTCGGGCCCGAATCAAGACGCAGCCAGGTACCAGATGTCCGATGGTGGCCGGTCGTCGGGTGACTCAGGAGCGGCCGGTCGTCCGGTGTCCTCCGGACGTCCGCTGGTTCGGTTCTGTGATGGGAGTGCCGGACGTCCGGAAACGTCGGACTTCCGTTGATGTTGGTTCGGATGCAGGTGCGCCGGTCGTCCTGTCCGGACCGGACATCCGCTCGTTTGCTTCGGGTGCAGGGGCACCGGTCGTCCGGTCCGGAGGTCCGCTCGCTGGGGTTCGGCTAAGGCTTCAAGCGCCGGACGTCCGGTCCCGGCCGGTCATCCGGTGGCTGGGACTTTTCCTTCAGCCCTCCTTCTTCTCCGTCTTCTCGTCCATCTTCCTCTTCTACTTGTCCTTGCTCCTTAGCTTCTCCATGGTACCTAAGTATGCACAAAGTGTCCATATGAGGTAGTAGCCATGCTTCATGTGCATCGAGGTGGAATTGTGAGAGGAGAGATGTCACCTCGGTTTCAAGAGCTCTTGCACGTGATCGAGTCATGGGTCCACTAGGCACTTGATGAGACGATGGTAGGTCCATGGAGATGACCTTGGGATGCTCCGCATCAGACTATGCATATGCCATTAAGATTAACCCAATTTGCACTTATGGCATAGATGACAAGCCCATGGTTATTGGCATTTGTTTTTCTTGTGATGATATTGATATGCTACCTTTGCATTATTTATCTCATATGCCATGCCATAACCGTCTAGCTACGGATATGTGTTGTTTTGGATGTTGTCCATTTTCTCCATATGACGTTTCCAACATTGCTCATGAGGAGACCCCCATAGTTTCCTCATACATTTTAGGAGATTTTGATTCATCCCATCCATTGCATGATCCTTATACTTGTATGCTCAATTTGCATCCCCATCGTGTTATACGCAATAACTATTCTTTCATGATGGATGACATGTTCTTATACTATGCATCAAATTTCTTTGAGCGATGCTTATCTTGTGCTAACTCTCACGTGCACATACACATCATGATGGATGATGTGTACATTTACCACACACACAATTTCTTCCGTTTGTGTCTCCTTTGTGTAGGTACCCATGAATTCTTGTCAACCTCGCAATCCCACGAGTTGACAAAACGAGCTCTAGAGAGCAACGATGACTTGGGATGCCATGGATTGTCTTTCCCACCGCTCTCTTCGCGCAAAGACTTCGCGCATTTCTTCTACATGGCCCTCCCTTGGCTATGGGTTATTATCCATTACCTATTCTATTCCCATCTTGCCATGTTCACTTTGCATGATATGTTCATTACTATGCCTTTGCCATGCATTCGTGACCCATGCTTTGCATTACACATGATGATTGATTCTCATACTTGTAGTCGAGGTCGAGGTGGTCGTTGTTGATGACGCGTCCGTGGCGAAAATGAGCGGCGGTGATGTCGATGTCGAACCGTACCTAGATAGCCGAAACACAAAAGGATACGGTACCGCAACTCAAATTCTCAAACCTCAAAGTAGCAATTGTGTCAGAGTAGGTATCGGGTAAGTGGTGGTGTGGGTTGGGATATTGGAATGGTTTGCGGAAGTCGGTGGTGGTGTAGCGGATGGTGTGGTGGAAGCCTCAAACAACAATTTGAGTGAAATCAGTTTCAGAGTAGCAGTCGTCCGGAAATGGACGGATGTCTGGTCGCCTGACGTCTGGTAGGTTCGGAAATTCGCTAGTTTCAGCTTGTTTTAGAGGTTCCGGTCGTCCGATAAGGTCGGACGTCCGGTGCTTCCTGGGTCGCCGGACGTCCGGTAAGTTGCGGTCGTCCAGTGGGTCGGGTCCAAATTGATATGATTTCGTGGATTTTGGATGGATTTCGAGGTGGAGATGGTGGTGGATGGCTAGATCCACTTGCAACACAACAAATTCACGGATCAAAACCAACAAAACATTATCAAAACTCACAAAACACAAGAAAACATTTTGGGGCTATTTTTGTGGGGCTTTTCTGATTGGGACGAAAAACAACAAAATCAAGCTAGAAAACGAAGAGGGGGCTTCGAAATCGTGATCAACCTTGCTCTAGATACCAAGTTGATGTAGGGTAGAGACCCTATTCGCCCGATCTTTCTCGAAAGGAGCGGATCCCGAGGAAATCACGAAGAACACGGGGTAGAACGGAGGGAAAACACAGGAGGAAATCACTAAACCGACACGAATAAGTCACAAATGAGCTAGATCCTCGAGTACATAGGTAGAGATACACGAATCCACGGAAAACTAAGGACGATACACGGTAACCGGTTCTTCTCCGTGAGGAGGTCTTGAATCCACAAGGGGATCTTCCCGTAAAAGGGGCTTGAATCCGCTTGGGGGATCTTCTCCGGTGGAGGCTCGAATCTCCGAGGAGAAGGTAACCAAGTGGATGAGCAAAGCTCTCTCACAAATATGAGCTAAACATTTGCTGACCCTAGCTAGAAGGAATAGAACGTCTATATATAGTCTAAGTGCAAATGGGGGCGAAAGTAGGGGTACATGGGCCTCGGGCCCGAATCTGGACGCAACCAGGTACCGGACGTCCGCTGGTGGCCGGTCGTCCGGTGATTTAGGAGCGGCCGATCGTCCGGTGTCCTCCGGATGTCCGCTGGTTCGGTTCTGTGATGGGAGTGCCGGACGTCCGGAAACGTCGGACTTCCGTTGATGTTGGTTCAGATGCAGGTGCGCCGGTCGTCCGGTCCGGACCGGACGTCCGCTCGTTTGCTTCGGGTGAAGGGGCACCAGTCGTCCGGTCTGGACCGGACGTCCACTCGCTGGGGTTCGGCTGAGGCTTCAGGCGCCGGACGTCCGGTCCCGGCCGGTCGTCCGGTGGCTGGGTCTTTTCCTTCAGCCCTCCTTCTTCTCCGTCTTCTCGTCCATCTTCCTCTTCTTCTTGTCATTGCTCCTTAGCTTCTCCATTGTACATGAGTATGCACAAAGTGTCCATGTGAGGTAGTAGCCATGCTTCATGTGCATCGAGGTGGAATTGTGAGAGGAGAGATGCCACCTCGGTTTCAAGAGCTCTTGCACGTGATCAAGTCATGGGTCCACTAGGCACTTGATGAGACGATGGTAGGTCCATGGGGATGACCTTGGGATGCTCCGCATCAGACTATGCATATGCCATTAAGATTAACCCAATTTACACTTATGGCATAGATGACAAGCCCATGGTTATTAGCATTTGTTTTTCTTGTGATGATATTGATATGCTAACTTTGCATTATTTATCTCATATGCCATGCCATAACCATCTAACTACGGATATGTATTGTTTTGGATGTTGTCTTTTCTCCATATGACGTTTCCAACATTGCTCATGAGGAGACCCTCATAGTTTCCTCATACATTTTAGGAGATTTTGATTCATCCCATCCATTGCATGATCCTTATACTTGTATGCTCAATTTGCATCCCCATCGTGTTATACACAATAACTATTCTTTCATGATGGATGACATGTTCTTATACCATGCATCAAATTTCTTTGAGCAATGCTTATCTTGTGCTAACTCTCACGTGCACATACACATCATGATGGATGATGTGTACATTTACCACACGCACAATTTCTTTCGTTTGTGTCTCCTTTGTGTAGGTACGCTTGAATTCTTGTCAACCTCGCAATCCCACGAGTTGACAAAACGAGCTCTAGAGAGCAACGATGACTTGGGATGCCATGGATTGTCTTTCCCACCGCTCTCTTCGCGCAAAGACTTCGCGCATTTCTTCTACATGGCCCTCCCTTGGCTATGGGTTATTATCCATTACCTATTCTATGCCCATCTTGCCATGTTCACTTTGCATGATATGTTCATTACTATGCCTTTGCCATGCATTCGTGACCCATGCTTTGCATTACACATGATGATTGATTCTCATACTTGTAGTCGAGATCGAGGTGGTCGTTGTTGATGACGCGTCCGTGGCGAAATGAGCGGTGGTGATGTCGATGACGAACCGTACCTAGATAGCCGAAACACAAAAGGATATGGTACCGCAACTCGAATTCTCAAACCTCAAAGTAGCAATTGTATCGAAGTAGGTAGTGGGTAAGTGGTGGTGTGGGTTGGGATATTGGAAAGGTTTGCGGAAGTCGGTGGTGGTGTAGTAGATGATGTGGTGGAAGCCTAAACAAAATTTGAGCGAAATCAGTTTTTAGAGTAGCGGTCGTCTGGAATGGACGGATGTCCGGTCGCCGGACGTCCGGTCGGGTCGGAAATCCTCTAATTTCAGCTCGGGTTAGAGGTTCCGGTCGTCTAGTAAGGTCGGACGTCCGGTGGTTCCTGCGGCTCCGGACGTCCGGAAAGTTGCAGTCGTCCGGTGGGTCGGGGTCCAAATTGATGGGATTTTGTGGATTTTGGATGGATTTCGAGGTGGAGATGGTGGGGGATGGCTAGATCCACTTGCAACACAACAAATTCACGGATCAAAACCAACAAAACATCATCAAAACTCACAAAACACAAGAAAAAATTTTGGGGCTATTTTTGATGAGGACATGACTACCTTGGATATGACCAAAAATATTGCATATATGCATATTTGTCAGGTGATTTCTAGTGCAAACTATTCAATAATCTATTTATGTTATCCAGATAGAGGCGGGGGTGTCCCGATCTTTCGATGAGATGATAACTATCGATTTGGTGAAGATGACTTTGACGATCCGACTACAAACGTGCACGACGCTGCGCCTTAGCAATCGCTAAACCAACTCCGAAAGGTTATTGACCACGCTGGAGCACAATCAACCTGACCACGAAGGTCTATTCCTGCAAGCAATCGAAGAACAAGCAAGAATATGATAAAAGCAATCTGAATATTGCGAGTATATATGAAGTATTGATAAAGGTGGGGATCCGTAAGCGGTCTTGGTCTGGTCGTTGGACACAAACGAAGTACACGAAGTTGCAATGGCTAACTTTTAACTAAACAAATCCCAAGGAAAAGCTACTAGATGGATCTACTTATATAGGAGCAAGGGGTGGCGGCCAAGGAGGTGGGAGGACGTCCCAAGGCAGCCTAAAACTAAATCTAGGTCGTACAAGGCCAATGGGCCCAAGTGGAGGTGATGTAACACCTTTGGACTTGTAGTTTGACTCGGATTCTGCTGCAGCATCAGATTGTTTCGTCCACAACTCAACGCTCCGGACGAATTTGAAGGTGATTCCAATTGGGTTGGAAAGTGCACGAAATCTAGTTTCCAACAAAAAAAGAATCACCCAATTCGAAGTCCGTATGAAAAACTTGTGTGCGTTTTGAGTCACGTGTGTCTGTGCAGTCCGAATATGAATCCAGAACGTGAGAGACTTGGACTCTATCTTCTCTTGGGCCAAAAGTGACGTGAGAAAACTTTTTGGACAGCAAATAAACATCTCTTTCTTCCTTATCTTCATATGTGGATTGTACAAATGTCCCATACACCTGCAATTAGACAAAACACAAAAGTGTGTGAAGTATTTTTGTTCTGGATAACATAAATAGATTATTGAATAGTTTGCACTAGAAATCACCTGACAAATATGCATATATGCAATATTTTTGGTCATATCCAAGGTAGTCATGTCCTCATCAATTTTTGCGGGGATTTTCGGATTGGGACGAAAAATAAAAAAATCAAGCTAGAAAACGAAGAGAGGGCTCCGAAATCATGATCAACCTTGCTCTAGATACCAAGATGATGTAGGGTAGAGACCCTATTCGCCCGATCTTTCACGAAAGGAGCGGATCCCGAGGAAATCACAAAGAACATGGGGAAGAACAGAGGGAAAACACAGGAGGAAATCACTAAACCGACATGAATAAGTCACAAATGGGCTAGATCCTCGAGTACATAGGTAGAGATACACGAATCCACAGACAACTAAGGACGATACACGGTAACCGGTTCTTCTTCATGAGGAGGTCTTGAATCCACAAGCGGATCTTCCCGGAAAGGGGGCTTGAATCCGCTTGGGGGATCTTCTCCGCTGGAGGCTCGAATCTCCAAGGAGAAGGTAACCAAGTGGATGAGCAAAGCTCTCTCAAGAATATGAGCTAAACATTTGCTGACCCTAGCTAGAAGGAATAGAACGTCTATATATAGTCTAAGTGCAAATAGGGGCAAAAGTAGGGGTACATGGGCCTCGGGCCCGAATCTAGACGTAGCCAGGTACCGGACGTCCGATGGTGGCCGGTCGTCCGGTGACTCAGGAGCGGCCGGTCGTCCGGTGTCCTCCGGACTTCCGCTGGTTCGGTTCTGTGATGGGAGTGCCGGACGTCCGGAAACATCGGACTTCCGTTGATGTTGGTTCGGATGCAGGTGCGCCGGTCGTCCTGTCCGGACCGGACGTCCGCTCGTTTGCTTCGGGTGCAGGGGCACCGGTCGTCCGGTCTGGACCGGACGTCCGCTCGCTGGGGTTCGGCTAAGGCTTCAGGCGCCGCACGTCCAGTCCCGGCCAGTCATCCGGTGGCTGGGACTTTTCCTTCAGCCCTCCTTCTCCGTCTTCTCGTCCATCTTCCTCTTCTTCTTGTCCTTGCTCCTTAGCTTCTCCATGGTACCTAAGTATGCACAAAGTGTCCATATGAGGTAGTAGCCATGCTTCATGTGCATCGAGGTGGAATTGTGAGAGGAGAGATGTCACCTCGGTTTCAAGAGCTCTTGCACGTGATCGAGTCATGGGTCCACTAGGCACTTGATGAGACGATGGTAGGTCCATGGAGATGACCTTGGGATGCTCCGCATCAGACTATGCATATGCCATTAAGATTAACCCAATTTGCACTTATGGCATAGATGACAAGCCCATGGTTATTGACATTTGTTTTTCTTGTGATGATATTGATATGCTACCTTTGCATTATTTATCTCATATGCCATGACATAACCATCTAGCTACGGATATGTATTGTTTTGGATGTTGTCCATTTTCTCCATATGACGTTTCCAACATTGCTCATGAGGAGACCCCCATAGTTTCCTCATACATTTTAGGAGATTTTGATTCATCCCATCCATTGCATGATCCTTATACTTGTATGCTCAATTTGCATCCCCATCGTGTTATACACAATAACTATTCTTTCATGATGGATGACATGTTCTTATACTATGCATCAAATTTCTTTGAGCGATGCTTATCTTGTGCTAATTCTCACGTGCACATACACATCATGATGGATGATGTGTACATTTACCACACACACAATTTCTTTCGTTTGTGACTCCTTTGTGTAGGTACCCATGAATTCTTGTCAACCTCACAATCCCACGAGTTGACAAAACGAGCTCTAGAGAGCAACGATGACTTGGGATGCCATGGATTGTCTTTCCCACCGCTCTCTTCGCGCAAAGACTTCGCGCATTTCTTCTACATGGCCCTCCCTTGGCTATGGGTTATTATCCATTACCTATTCTATGCCCATCTTGCCATGTTCACTTTGCATGATATGCTCATTACTATGCCTTTGCCATGCATTCATGACCCATGCTTTGCATTACACATGATGATTGATTCTCATACTTGTAGTCGAGGTCGAGGTGGTCGTTGTTGATGACGCGTCCGTGGCGAAAATGAGCGGCGGTGAATTCGATGTCGAACCGTACCTAGATAGTCGAAACACAAAAGGATACGGTACCGCAACTCAAATTCTCAAACCTCAAAGTAGCAATTGTGTCAGAGTAGGTATCGGGTAAGTGGTGGTGTGGGTTGGGATATTGGAATGGTTTGCGGAAGTCGGTGGTGGTGTAGCGGATGATGTGGTGGAAGCCTCAAACAACAATTTGAGAGAAATCAGTTTCAGAGTAGCGGTCGTCCGGAAATGGACGGATGTCCGGTCGCCGGACGTCTGGTAGGTTCGGAAATCCGCTAGTTTCAGCTTGTTTTAGAGGTTCCGGTCGTCCGATAAGGTCGGACGTTCGGTGCTTCCTGGGTCGCCGGACGTCCGGTAAGTTGCGGTCGTCCAGTGGGTCGGGTCCAAATTGATATGATTTCGTGGATTTTGGATGGATTTCGAGGTGGAGATGGTGGTGGATGGCTAGATCCACTTGCAACACAACAAATTCACGGATCAAAACCAACAAAACATCATCAAAACTCACAAAACACAAGAAAAAATTTTGGGGCTATTTTTGTGGGGATTTTTGGATTAGGACGAAAAACAACAAAATCAAGCTAGAAAACGAAGAGGGGCTCCAAAATCGTGATCAACCTTGCTCTAGATACCAAGATGATGTAGGGTAGAGACCCTAATCGCCCGATCTTTCACGAAAGGAGCGGATCCCGGGGAAATCACAAAGAACACAGGGAAAATGGAAGGAAAACACAAGAGGAAATCACTAAACCGACACGAATAAGTCACACATGGGCTAGATCCTCGAGTACATAGAATGATACACGAATCCACGGACAACTAGGGACAATACACGGTAACCGGTTCTTCTCCGTGAGGAGGTCTTGAATCCACAAGGGGATCTTCCCGTAAAGGGAGCTTGAATCCGCTTGGGGGATCTTCTCCGGTGGAGGCTCGAATCTCCGAGGAGAAGGTAACCAAGTGGATGAGCAAAGCTCTCTCACAAATATGAGCTAAACATTTGCTGACCCTAGCTAGAAGGAATAGAACGTCTATATATAGTCTAAGTGCAAATGGGGGCAAAAGTAGGGGTACATGGGCCTCGGGCCCGAATCTGGACGCAGCCAGGTACCGGACGTCCGCTGGTGGCCGGTCGTCCGGTGACTCAGGAGCGGCCGGTCGTCCGGTGTCCTCCGGACGTCCGCTGGTTCGGTTCTGTGATGGGATTGCCGGACGTCCGGAAACGTCGGACTTCCGTTGATGTTGGTTCGGGTGCAGGTGCGCCGGTTGTCCGGTCCGGACCGAACGTCTGCTCGTTTGCTTCGGGTGCAGGGGCACCGGACGTCCGCTCGCTGGGGTTCGGCTGAGGCTTCAGGCACCGGACGTCCGGTCCCGGCCGGTCATCCGGTGGCTGGGACTTTTCCTTCAGCCCTCCTTCTTCTCCGTCTTCTCGTCCATCTTCCTCTTCTTCTTGTCCTTGCTCCTTAGCTTCTCCATGGTACCTGAGTATGCACAAAGTGTCCATATGAGGTAGTAGCCATGCTTCATGTGCATCGAGGTGGAATTGTGAGAGGAGAGATGTCACCTCGGTTTCAAGAGCTCTTGCACGTGATTGAGTCATGTGATGAGCACATCAATACCGTTGTTACACCCACAGCCCCTACTGCTACATATACGGGACCAATTACTAGAGCTCGCGCACGCCAATTAAATTATCAGGTACTTTCGTTTCTTGGTAATGATTCTAATGTTCATGAGAATATGATGCTGCCTAAATTGGATACATTTGTTTTGCTTACAAATGAAGGTCCTAGCTTGGAGAAGGATGAACATTGGAGCAAGAACAAGCATGGAGATGATGCTATGCGCAAGGGGAACAAGAACGGAGTTACAAGTGATGATTTCAGGACTTTGAAGCCACCATAATGGGTGCATGAAGCCTTGGACGAAATATACAAGATGCCACTTCATAAATTTCGTCCCGAGGCTATTATAGGTGCTGCGTCACCTTATTATTGGGCCAGGCCCATGTAATTTCGAAATACATAAGTATAGGCTATTTTTAGAGTCCGTATGTGTGGGGAAACAAGAGATAGGGTTGATTTCGGACTCCTCCACCAAGGGTCACGAAATTCCCCCCTCTTCCTCCATATATACAGCCCTTAGGGCATCGTTTAGACTTCGGGTTTTGTTTAGATTAAAGTTCGCCATAGCTGCAACTCCGCGTACTTCGTTTGTGTTCAACGACCAGACAAAGGCGTCACAGAACCCCACCTTGATCAATAAAGCTTTCATCTTATATTCGCAATATCCAGATTGCAATCTCAGATTCTTGCTTGTTCTTCGTTTGCTCGCAGGAGTCAGACCCTCGTGGTCAGGCTGATCGTGCTCCGGCGTGGTCAATAACCTATCGGAGTTGGTTTAGCGATTGCTAAGGCGCGACGTCCTCGCACGTTCATAGTCGGATCGTCAAAGTCGACTTCCACCAAAGCGAAATCCATCATCTCATCGAAAGACGGGACACCTTTGCCTCTATCAAGTGGTATCAGATTTCCAGGTTGCTCGGTGAGATTTTACAGTTTTTCGTAGTTTAGATCGAGTCTGTTCTTCATACCTACAGTCCACGAAAAAGCCACAAAAAAAATTTAGGGTTAGTTCATCATATCCGAACCAATCTGAGCCTTTGCATAATCTTCTTAGGGTTTTGCTTTGTTGAACTTGCGGTTGCATCGTCGTGTCTAGTTGCTGGTCTTAGCGTCTAGTCTTTTAGAGTTTCAAGTTCTGGTCATAAGTTGTCACGCCGCCACCGCACCATCATCATCGCCCCTGCCACCTACCACCACCGCTCCAAATCTGTATCCATATACCACCACCAATTCGTGCCATATACCACCACCGATCCATATCCATATACTACCACCGCTACCACCACCGCTGCCATATACCACCACCATATATCCACCACCAATCCGAATTCTTGTCATATTAGGTTTGTTTTCGAGATCCATCTAGATTCCGATTCGTATTTCCTTGCCGGAGTAGGTTTCGGAAAAAAAAAGAGTCCGGAAACCACCCTCCGTTTAGGCCCAAAATTTTTCGAAAACGCACTTGTCGAAAAAATTTCTGGCTATCCTATTTTTAGGTGTTTCTAAGCGTATTGAGACAGTCGCCGTTATAGAAAGTTTTTTTTGACCCGTTTCCAGTTTTTGGGTCCGGGCAGTCGAAAAAAAAAATTTGTCAACAAAAATTTCGTGCCCATCCTGTCAGTTTGACCTGTGAAGAGTTTTGAGACACTCGCCATTATAGTGATTTTTCGCAAAAAAAAAACAGCGCAAAAAAAAGAGCGAAAAAAAATCCAGAGTGTGCTTTTCCCTTGTTTACGTGCCGCACCGTGATTTTGTTGGTGTTCTAGGCTCGCGTCTCTAGCACAGTCTAGCCTAGGACCAGCACAGTACCGTCGTTGAGCGTTTATTCAAATTTGCATCTCTGAATTGATTATTGCTGACCATTTTTGCTAATATATTATAAGCCTTCCCAGCTCCACATACATCTACGTCGTGCGTTTGACTCTCCCTGGTAATCGCTCTATCCAAGCTTTGAGAGTTTTTGACTACAACGGTTGCCGATCACCGCCTGCTGCTGGGTAAGAACTGGTAAGAATTTGAGATTTGCTTGACGGATTTGTGATACACCACCACCACTTCTTAGTAGTCTGTAGGATCATATTCTTGTGTGTTTCTATTTGCTGCTAACCATGGTAGGATCACAAGCCGATGAGACTGATTGGGAGAACCTGACAAACAAACAGCTGCATGATAAATTTCAGCAAATGATGAGTGGACAGGTGCAAGATGTGCTAAACATATTTGAAGAGGCCATGGAGAAGATAGATGGCATGGAGAAGACGTTCGAAACAAAGCTCGATAACAAGTTTAATGAATTGCTCGCGCGTCTTCCACCACCACCACCCGCTGCACCTAACGCACCTCTCCAACAACAACAACAACGACTGCCTCCACGTCGCGAAACAGACCTTCGCCGAGCGAGCCGTGTTCCTCTTGCGTTTGGCCAAACTGTTGGTGCTGCTGTTGATACTTCTGTGGCTCCTGCTGCTGATGCGGAGGAGGATGATTATGTGGGAGATTATGAGGATGAGGTTGATCAAAATCAGCACTACGTGCAGCCACCTGCACCACCACCAGCAGGTCGACCTCAGGTATATATTCGTAATGGTAGGCCTGCACCACCACCTCAGGTACGAGATGATGTCCATATTCCTAAACTGAAATTGAATATTCCACCATTTGAGGGTAGATATGTTCCTGATATATATCTTACTTGGGAGTTAGAAACTGAACAACAATTTACATGTTTACAATATCCTGAGGAGAGACGAGTTGCTGCTGCTGTTTGTGCTTTCACTAGTTTTGCATGTGTATGGTGGTCTGAACATTGTAGATTATATCCTATTCCAACTACTTGGGCTGCTTTGAAAACTGCTATGCGTACTCGTTGGGTTCCACCATATTATCAACGTGAATTGCTTCAAAAATTACAGCGCTTAAGACAAGGAAAAAATTTTGTAGAAGAATATTATCAGGAATTACAAACTGGCATGATTAGATGTGGTATTGTTGAGGAGAATGAAGCTATGCTTGCACGTTTTCTGGGTGGATTAAATAGAAAGATTCAGACCATTCTAGACTATAAGGAGTATACTAATATCACTCGTTTATTCCATCTTGCTTGTAAAGCTAAACGTGAAGTGCGGGATCGACAAGCATTGGCGCGAACTAACTTTTCTGCAGGCCGACCTTCATCATGGACACCGCGTGCATCTTCTACTTCAACTGCACCAGCACCTCAATCACGTGCCTCCTCCAGTCGTGATACAAGAAAACAGGCACAACCACCATTATCTGCCAAGAGCGCACCTGCTGGGCCTGCACAGAGTTCTTCTTCTTCCGTGGCATCAACAGGGCACACAAGTGATATTATTTGTCGTCGTTGTAAGGGAGGAGGTCATTATGCGAGAGAATGCAAATCTCCGCGTGTGATGATTACTACCGCGGATGGTGGATATGAGTCCGCTAGTGACTATGATGAGGAGGCTTTGGCTCTTATTACACGTGAAGAACATGGTGGAGATGATTCTGATCATGAGACGCAATACATGGCTCCTGAAGACGCTGACAGGTATGAATGTTTAGTTGCTCAACGTGTTTTGAGTGTGCAGGTCACACAAGCTGAGCAAAATCAGAGGCACAATTTGTTCCATACCAAGGGAGTTGTGAAGGAACGTTTTGTGCGCGTCATCATAGACGGAGGGAGCTGCAACAACTTGGCTAGCATGGAGATGGTGGAGAAGCTTTCTCTCACCACAAGACCACATCCACATCCTTACTACATCCAATGGTTCAACAACAGCGGCAAGGTTAAGGTAACACGTACTATTCGTGTGCATTTTAGTATCTCTAAATATGCTGATTATGTTGATTGTGATGTGGTACCTATGCAAGCATGTTCCTTATTACTTGGTAGACCATGGCAATTTGATAAAAATTCTGTACATCATGGTAGAAACAATCACTATACTCTTGTTCATAAGGATAAAAATATTACTTTGCTTCCTATGACTCCTGATTCCATTTTGAAAGATGATATTAATAGAGCTAATAAAGCAAAACAGGAGAAGAATAAGAGTGAAAATCAGATTGTGGCAAAAGAATTTGAGCAACAAATGAAGCCTAATAATAAACCATCTAGTGTTGCTTCTGAAATTAAATTGAAAAGTGCATGTTTATTTGCCACCAAATCTGATATTGATGAGCTAGATTTCAGCAAATCTGTTTGCTATGCTTTTGTGTGCAAAGAGGCATTATTTTCATTCGAGGACATGCCTTCCTCTATGCCTCCTGTTGTCACTAACATTTTGCAGGAGTTCGCTGACGTCTTTCCACAAGACGTGCCACCGGGATTACCGCCTATTCGAGGGATTGAGCATCAGATTGACTTAATTCCCGGTGCTTCACTGCCAAACCGTGCACCATACCGTACCAATCCAGAGGAGACGAAGGAGATTATGCGTCAAGTACAAGAGCTTCTCGACAAAGGTTATATACGCGAATCCCTTAGTCCTTGTGCTGTTCCTATTATTCTAGTGCCAAAAAAGGATGGTACATCACGTATGTGTGTTGATTGTAGAGGCATTAATAATATTACTATTCGTTATCGTCATCCTATTCCTAGGCTAGATGATATGCTTGATGAATTGAGTGGCTCTACAATATTCTCCAAAGTTGATTTGCGTAGTGGATACCATCAAATTCGTATGAAATTGGGAGATGAATGGAAAACAGCATTTAAAACTAAGTTTGGATTATATGAGTGGTTAGTCATGCCTTTTGGGTTAACTAATGCACCTAGTACTTTCATGAGATTAATGAACGAAGTTTTACGTGCTTTCATTGGACGATTTGTGGTAGTTTACTTTGATGACATATTGATTTATAGCAGATCTTTGGAAGAACATTTGGAACATTTACGTGCTGTTTTTATTGCTCTACGTGATGCACGTTTGTTTGGTAACCTTGGGAAGTGCACCTGTTGCACCGACTGAGTATCTTTTCTTGGCTATGTTGTTACTCCACAGGGAATTGAAGTTGATAAAGCCAAGATTGAAGCTATTGAGAGTTGGCCGCAGCCCAAAACGGTCACACAAGTGAGGAGTTTTCTTGGCCTCGCTGGATTCTATAGGCGTTTTGTGAGAGATTTCAGCACCATTGCTGCACCTCTCAATGAGCTTACAAAGAAAGATGTGTCTTTTCTTTAGGGTACCGCACAGGAAGAAGCCTTCTCTGTATTGAAAGATAAGTTGACACATGCTCCTTTACTCCAACTTCCTGATTTTAATAAGACTTTTGAGCTTGAATGTGATGCTAGTGGAATTGGATTAGGAGGTGTGTTATTACAAGATGGCAAACCTGTTGCATACTTTTCTGAAAAATTGAGTGGGCCTAGTCTGAATTACTCTACTTATGATAAAGAATTATATGCTCTTGTTCGGACTTTAGAAACTTGGCAACATTATTTATGGCCCAAAGATTTTTGTTATACATTCTGATCATGAATCTTTGAAACATATTAAAAGTCAAGCTAAACTGAATCATAGATATGCTAAATGAGTTGAATTCATTGAGACTTTCCCTTATGTCATTAAACACAAGAAGGGAAAAGAAAATGTTATTGCTGATGCATTGTCTCGTCGCTATACTATGCTTTCACAACTTGACTTCAAAATATTTGGTTTGGAGACCATCAAAGATCAATATGTGCATGATGTTGATTTTAAAGATGTAATGCAGAATTGTAAAGAAGGTAGAATGTGGAACAAGTTTGTCGTTAACGATGGATTTGTGTTTCCTGCTAACAAGCTATGCATTCCAGCCAGCTCCGTTCGTCTTTTGTTGTTGCATGAGGCGCATGGAGGAGGATTAATGGGACACTTTGGCGTGAAAAAGACGGAGGACGTACTTGCTACACATTTCTTTTGGCCAAAGATGAGACGGGATGTTGAGCGTTTCATTGCTCGATGCACTACATGTCAAAAAGCTAAGTCACGACTCAATCCTCATGGTTTATATATGCCTGTACCTAGTGTTCCTTGGGAGGATATATCTATGGACTTTGTTTTAGGTTTACCTCGAACAAAGAAGGGGAGGGATAGCATATTTGTTGTCGTGGATAGATTCTCGAAAATGGCACACTTTATACCATGTCATAAAAGCGATGATGCTGTTAATGTTGCTGATTTGTTCTTTCGTGAAATTATTCGCTTGCATGGTGTGCCAAATACTATTGTTTCAGATCGTGATACTAAATTTCTTAGCCACTTTTGGAGATGTTTATGGGCTAAGTTGGGTACTAAACTGCTTTTTAGTACTACTTGTCACCCCCAAACTGATGGACAAACTGAAGTACTCAATAGAACGTTGTCTACTATGCTTAGGGCTGTTTTGAAGAATAATAAGAAAATGTGGGAGGAATGCCTGCCTCATATTGAATTTGCTTATAATCGTTCATTGCATTCTACTACTAAGATGTGCCCTTTTGAAGTTGTGTATGGTTTCCTACCTCGTGCACCTATTGATTTGTTGCCTCTTCCATCTTCGGAGAAGGTTAATTTTGATGCTAAACAACGTGCTGAATTGATTTTAAAAATGCATGAGTTAACTAAGGAAAACATTGAGCGTACGAATGCTAAATATAAACTTGCTGGAGATAAGGGTAGAAAACATGTTGTGTTTGCACCTGGAGATCTTGTTTGGTTACATTTGCGTAAGGATAGATTTCCTGATTTGCGCAAATCAAAGCTAATGCCACGTGCTGATGGTCCCTTTAAGGTGTTAGAGAAAATAAATGATAATGCATATAAACTTGAGCTGCCTGCAGATTTTGGGGTTAGTCCCACTTTTAACATTGCAGATTTGAAGCCTTATTTGGGTGAGGAAGATGAGCTTCCGTCGAGGACGACTTCATTTCAAGAAGGGGAGGATGATGAGGACATCAATACCATTGTTACACCCACAGCCCCTACTGCTACATATACGGGACCAATTACTAGAGCTCGCGCACGCCAATTAAATTATCAGGTACTTTCGTTTCTTGGTAATGATTCTAATGTTCATGAGAATATGATGCTGCCTAAATTGGATACATTTGTTTTGCTTACAAATGAAGGTCCTAGCTTGGAGAAGGATGAACATTGGAGCAAGAACAAGCATGGAGATGATGCTATGCGCAAGGGGAACAAGAACGGAGTTACAAGTGATGATTTCAGGACTTTGAAGCCACCATAATGGGTGCATGAAGCCTTGGATGAAATATACAAGATGCCACTTCATAAATTTCGTCCCGAGGCTATTATAGGTGCTGCGTCACCTTATTATTGGGCCAGGCCCATGTAATTTCGAAATACATAAGCATAGGCTATTTTTAGAGTCCGTATGTGTGGGGAAACAAGAGATAGGGTTGATTTCTGACCCCTCCACCAAGGGTCACGAAATTCCCCCCTCTTCCTCCATATATACAGCCCTTAGGGCATCGTTTAGACTTCGGGTTTTGTTTAGATTAAAGTTCGCCATAGCTGCAACTTCGCGTACTTCGTTTGTGTTCAACGACCAGACAAAGGCGTCACAGAACCGACCTTGATCAATAAAGCTTTCATCTTATATTCGCAATATCCAGATTGCAATCTCAGATTCTTGCTTGTTCTTCGTTTGCTCACAGGAGTCAGACCCTCGTGGTCAGGTTGATCGTGCTCCGGCGTGGTCAATAACCTCTCGGAGTTGGTTTAGCGATTGTTAAGGCGCGACGTCCTCGCACGTTCGTAGTCGGAACGTCAAAGTCGACTTCCACCAAAGCGAAATCCATCATCTCATCGAAAGACGGGACACCTTTGCCTCTATCATCATGGGTCCACTAGGCACTTGATAAGACGATGGTAGGTCCATGGGGATGACCTTGGGATGCTCCGCATCAGACTATGCATATGCCATTAAGATTAACCCAATTTGCACTTATGACATAGATGACAAGCCCATGGTTATTGGCATTTGTTTTTCTTGTGATGATATTGATATGCTACCTTTGCATTATTTATCTCATATGCCATGCCATAACCATCTAGCTACGGATATGTATTGTTTTAGATGTTGTCCATTTTCTCCATATGACGTTTCCAACATTGCTCATGAGGAGACCCCCATAGTTTCCTCATACATTTTAGGAGATTTTGATTCATCCCATCCATTGCATGATCCTTATACTTGTATGCTCAATTTGCATCCCCATCGTGTTATACACAATAACTATTCTTTCATGAAGGATGACATGTAAGAATACCGTGCATCAAATTTCTTTGAGGGATGCTTATCTTGTGCTAACTCTCACGTGCACATACACATCATGATGGATGATGTGTACATTTACCACACACACAATTTCTTTCGTTTGTGTCTCCTTTGTGTAGGTACCCATGAATTCTTGTCAACCTCGCAATCCCACGAGTTGACAAAACGAGCTCTAAAGAGCAACGATGACTTGGGATG
This sequence comes from Triticum aestivum, assembly GCF_018294505.1. Taxonomy (NCBI): domain Eukaryota; kingdom Viridiplantae; phylum Streptophyta; class Magnoliopsida; order Poales; family Poaceae; genus Triticum; species Triticum aestivum. The sequence goes on along the minus strand of NW_025227424.1, from coordinate 131,396 downwards.
CCATGGATTGTCTTTCCCACCGCTCTCTTCGCGCAAAGACTTCGCGCATTTCTTCTACATGGCCCTCCCTTGGCTATGGGTTATTATCCATTACCTATTCTATGCCCATCTTTCCATGTTCACTTTGCATGATATGTTCATTACTATGCCTTTGCCATGCATTCGTGACCCATGCTTTGCATTACACATGATGATTGATTCTCATACTTGTAGTCGAGGTCGAGGTGGTCGTTGTTGATGACGCGTTCGTGGCGAAAATGAGCGGCGGTGTTGTCAATGTCAAACTGTACCTAGATAGCCGAAACACAAAAGGATACGGTACCGCAACTCGAATTCTCAAACCTCAAAGTAGCAATTGTGTCAGAGTAGGTATCGGGTAAGTGGTGGTGTGGGTTGGGATATTGGAATGGTTTGCGGAAGCCGGTGGTGGTGTAGCGGATGATGTGGTGGAAGCCTCGAACAACAATTTGAGCGAAATCAGTTTCAGAGTAGCGGTCGTCCGGAAATGGACGGATGTCCGGTCGCCGGACGTCCGTTAGGTTCAGAAATCCGCTAATTTCAGCTTGTTTTAGAGGTTCCAGTCGTCCGATAAGGTCGGACGTCCGGTACTTCCTTGGTCGCTGGACGTCCGGTAAGTTGCGGTCGTCCAGTGGGTCGGGTCCAAATTGATATGATTTCGTGGATTTTGGATGGATTTCGAGGTGGAGATGGTGGTGGATGGCTAGATCCACTTGCAACACAACAAATTCACGGATCAAAACCAACAAAACATCATCAAAACTCACAAAACACAAGAAAAAATTTTGGGGCTATTTTTGTGGGGTTTTCGGATTAGGACGAAAAACAACAAAATCAAGCTAGAAAACGAATAGGGGCTCCGAAATCGTGATCAACCTTGCTCTAGATACCAAGATGATGTAGGGTAGAGACCCTAATCGCCCGATCTTCCACGAAAGGAGCGGATCCCGGGGAAATCACGAAGAACACGGGGAAAACGGAAGGAAAACACAAGAGGAAATCACTAAACCGACACGAATAAGTCACACATGGGCTAGATCCTCTAGTACATAGAACGATACACGAATCCACGGACAACTAGGGACGATACACGGTAACCGGTTCTTCTCCGTGAGGAGGTCTTGAATCCAGAAGGGGATCTTCCCGTAAAGGGGGCTTGAATCTGCTTGGGGGATCTTCTCCGGTGGAGGCTCGAATCTCCGAGGAGAAGGTAACCAAGTGGATGAGCAAAGCTCTCTCACAAATATGAGCTAAACATTTGCTGACCCTAGCTAGGATGAATGGGGGGTCTATTTATAGTCTAAGTGCAAATGGGGCAAAGTGAAGGGGTACATGGGCCTCGGGCCCGAACACTTTGTGCAGACAGGGACCGGACGTCCGCTGGGGACCGATCGTCCGGTGTCTCAGGAGCTGCGGGACGTCCGGTGTCCTCCGATCGTCCGCTGGTTCCGTTCTGTGATGGGGGTGCCGGACGTCCGGTAGCTCCGGACTTCCGCTGATGTTGGCTCGGGTGCTGGTGCGCCGGTCGTCCGGTCCGGAGCGGACGTCCGCTCATTTGCTTCGGGTGCAGGGGCACCGGTCGTCCAGTCTGGACCGGACGTCCGCTCGCTGGGGTTCGGCTGAGGCTTCAGGCGCCGGACGTCCGGTCCCGGCCGGTCGTCCGGTGGCTGGGACTTTTCCTTCAGCCCTCCTTCTTCTCCGTCGTCTCGTCCATCTTCCTCTTCTTCTTGTCCTTGATCCTTAGCTTCTCCATGGTACCTGAGTATGCACAAAGTGTGATGAGGACATGACTACCTTGGATACGACCAAAAATATTGCATACATGCATATTTGTCAGGTGATTTTTAATGCAAACTATTCAATAATCTATTTATGTTATCCAGAACAAAAATACTTCACACACTTTTGTGTTTTGTCTAATTGCAGGTGTATGGGACATTTGTACAATCCACATATGAAGATAAGGGAAAAGGAGAAGTTTAGGTTGTTTTCAAAAAGTCCTTCTCACGTCACTTTTGGGCCAAGAGAAGATAGAGTCCAAGTCTCTCACATTCTGGATTCAGATTCGGACTGCACAGACATACCTGACTCAAAACGCCAACAACTTTTTTCATACGGACTCCGAATTGGGTGATTCTTTTTTTGTTGGAAACTAGATTTCGTGCTCTTTCCAACCCAATTGGATTCACCTTCAAATTCGTCCGGAGCGTTGAGTTACGACGAAACAATCTGACGTTGCAGCAGAATCCGAGTCAAACTACAAGCCCAAAGGTGTTGCATCACCTCCACTTGGGCCCATGAGCCTTGTACGACCTAGGGTTAGTTTTAGGATGCCTTGGGACGTCCTCCCACCTCCTTGGCCGCCACCCCTTGCTCCTATATAAGTAGATCCATCTAGTAGCTTTTTCCTTGGGATTTGTTTAGTTAAAAGTTAGCCATTGCAACTTTGTGTACTTCGTTTGTGTCCAACGACCAGACCAAGACCGCTTACGGATCCCCACCATTATCAATACCTCATATATATTTGCAATATTTAGATTGCTTTATCATATTCTTGCTCGTTCTTCGATTGCTTGCAGGAATAGACCTTCGTGGTCAGGCTGACCGTGCTTTCGGCATCGTCAGTAACCTCAGGAGATTGGTTTAGCGATTGCTAAGGTGCAACGTCGTGCACGTTTGTAGTCGGATCGTCAAAGTCGTCTCCACCAAATCGATAGTTATCATCTCATCGAAACATCGGCACACCTTAGCCTCTATCAAGTGGTATCAGTTTTCAGGTTGCTCGGTGAGAATTTCCAGTTTTCCTAGATTAGATTTATTTTCTTACCTATTGTCCAAGAAAAAGCCACAAAAAAGAGTTAGATCTATTCATCCTTGGTCCAAGCCAGTCTGAGCCTTTGCAATTTTCTTTTCATTGCTTGCATAGTTGAATTATTGGTTGCATCGTCGTGTCGAGTTGCTGGTCTTAGTGTCTAGTTTGTTTAGAGTTTCGAGTTCTGTTCACATTAGTCACGCCACCGCTGCATCATTATCTCTTCCGCTGTCCACCACCCATCCATCAATTTCCACCACGTGCTACCCACCATTCATTGTCATAATAATAGTTGAGATTGTTCACATCTTCGCTTGATCCAATCTGCATCTTATCTAGTTTGTTCTGAAAAGAGGGAGAAAAAAAGAGAGAAAAAAAACAAGAGAAAAAAAAGAGAAAAAAGTCAGAGAAAAAAAGGAGAGAAAGAAAAAAAGTGTGAGGAAAAAAAGAGAGAAGAAAAAACAAAATTTGGATCTTTTTAGACTCAATCTCGTAGTTGAATTCGGATTGGAATCTGTTTTGTGCACTATTTAGTAAAACAGGCATAACTTCCTCATACGAAGTCCGTTTTGCCTCCACGAGTACTCAAACAAAAGCTAGTGACGAGTCGCATCTAAATAGTTAAAGAAGCTAATTCAATATTTGGCACCTTAAAATCGGCTTCTAAATAGGTCTTTTTGTCCTCCGAAGTTCATGAACACAGCTTATTCCAGTTTTTCAGGCCAGTTTTCGAATTTTTTGACTCCTCATATCAACTCGGAATTGAGCGATTCCTTTGGTGTTTGAAATCTTGAGTCAATCCCATTCTTGAAAAAAAAATTCAAAAAAATTGGCACAAACTTTTTCAGAGGAAAGTTGGAGACAAAGTTGTTGATATATCCTGCTTGGCTGTTGTTTCACATCATTATCTTTACTGCCGTTGTGATCTTCACTTATATCTTGCTGTCCAGAGCTACTAAGTATCCTTCATTGATGCTAGTTGTGCTACGACGTGACCTCATTAGTGTTCTAGGCTCGCGTCTCTAGTTCGGTCTAGCCTAGGACCAGCACAGTACCGTCGTTGAGCGTTTATTCAACATTGCATCTCTGAATTGATTATTGTTAATCTTTTGCTACCATATATAGCCAACCTAGCTCCACATATTTCTACACCGTGTATACGTACGTTCCCCTGGCAATCGCTTTACACAATCTTCAGAGTTATTTGACCCTGCTAGTTGCCTGTCATCACCTGCTGCTTGGTAAGAACTTGTAAGATATTGATATTTGCTTTACTGTGAGCACTTTACCACCACACCCTAGTAGTTCATAGGAACATTATTCTTGAATTTTGTTTCTTGTTTCTACTAATCATGACAGGATTCGAAGATAGAAGTTCTTGGACGACGGACACATCTTCACCATCACGAGAGTTGGGACAACACACACAAGCACATGGTCAGGTTATCTTTTTACCGTCATTTGAGGGTAGATTTAATCCTACTACTTATCTAGCTTGGGAGCTTAAAGTAGAACAAGTTTTTAGTCACCATGACTTTTCTGAACTTGAGCGAGTGCGAGCAGCCACTAGAGCATTTACTAATTTTGCTTCTGTTTGGTCGAGTGTACATTGTAAGAAAAACATTGATAACCAACCCACAACTTGGAAAGTTTTGAAAGCTGTAATGACACAACAATTTTTCCCTCCTTATTATCGTCGTGAATTGCTTCGCAAATTTGAACAATTTAAACAAGGCAACAACACTGTTCATGCTTACTACCAAGAGTTCAAATCTTATATGCATCATTGTGACATAGAAGAATCTGAGAATGATACAATGAATAGATTTTTTGGTGGTTTGAACCATGATATTCAGGCAAGATTTCAGTATATTCCTTGTTGCATTACTGGTATGTATGTCCGTGCTTGTACCTTTGAGAGACAGATACAGGAGGATGCATTAGGTGACTACAACAACTACTATTCCAGTTCATGCTCACCACCGCCGGTGGGTTACTCCATCATTGCACCTCGGATTATGAGCGCGGCATCATCTCAAGGGTATGGTACATTGTCAACGTCCGTACCTGCATCAGCTACATCTTTTCCACAAGGTAACAGTAAAGGTATTGATGATATAATTTCACATGAGAATGATGCATGCCTAGTTAACTTGAATGCATCATGTATTGAGTTACCTGTTGATTTGAGCACACCACCTATTTTAGAGAATCTTGTTAGTGTCATGAATGCGTCATGTGATCAAACAACTGAAATATCAACAATTTTGAGTGCACCCATTGAATTAACTGTTGATGCAAAAGAACTAATGTTTAATCATTTTGATATGGCCTCCAATCTTGGTGATGATTCTGTGTCCAATGACTTATTGCATGTTTGCTTATTTAAGCATGTTGTAGCATGTAAATTTGATGCAAGTAAGTTTTATTCACCAAAGTTGGGATGGTTTAATGATGAACATTGCGAATATTTTGAAATGAATAAGAGCTTCACTTATATGTGCAAACTGAGTTCTAATATTTTCATGCCTTCTACTTCTTGTGATAATTTTTTTGGCTTTAGTTTTTATGAACTATGAAAGTTACTCATGTATACATGTGTCATACGTGCAAAAATCAAGGGAAGTTAAATTAGATGACATATACATATACAACATGTACACCTTGTCTCTTTTGTTAGCCACATTTCAGATTAAGCAACGCCGAGGACGGCTTTGTTTTCAAAAAGGGGAGGATGATGAGGACATGACTACCTTGGATACGACCAAAAATATTGCATACATGCATATTTTTCAGGTGATTTCTAATGCAAACTATTCAATAATCTATTTATGTTATCCAGAACAAAAATACTTCACACACTTTTGTGTTTTGTCTAATTGCAGGTGTATGGGACATTTGTACAATCCACATATGAAGATAAGGGAAAAGGAGAAGTTTAGGTTGTGTTCAAAAAGTCCTTCTCACGTCACTTTTGGGCCAAGAGAAGATAGAGTCCAAGTCTCTCATGTTCTGGATTCAGATTCGGACTGCACACACATACCTGACTCAAAACGCCAACAATTTTTTTCATACGGACTCCGAATTGGGTGATTCTTTTTTTGTTGGAAATTAGATTTCGTGCTCTTTCTAACCCAATTGGATTCACCTTCAAATTCGTCCAGAGCGTTGAGTTACGGACGAAACAATCTGAAGTTGCAGCAGAATCCGAGTCAAACTACAAGCCCAAAGGTGTTGCATCACCTCCACTTGGGCCCATGAGCCTTGTACGACCTAGGGTTAGTTTTAGGATGCCTTGGGACGTCCTCCCACCTCCTTGCCGCCACCCCTTGCTCCTATATAAGTAGATCCATCTAGTAGCTTTTTCCTTGGGATTTGTTTAGTTAAAAGTTAGCCATTGCAACTTCGTGTACTTCATTTGTGTCCAACGACCAGACCAAGACCGCTTACGGATCCCCACCATTATCAATATCTTATATATATTTGCAATATTCAGATTGCTTTATCATATTCTTGCTCGTTCTTCGATTGCTTGCAGGAATAGACCTTCGTGGTCAGGCTGACCATGCTTCCGGCATCGTCAGTAACCTCAGGAGATTGGTTTAGCGATTACTAAGGCACAATGTCGTGCACGTTTGTAGTCGGATCGTCAAAGTCGTCTCCACCAAATCGATAGTTATCATCTCATCGAAAGATCGGGACACCCTCGCCCCTATCAAAGTGTCCATATGAGGTAGTAGCCATGCTTCATGTGCATCGAGGTGGAATTGTTAGAGGAGAGATGTCACCTCGGTTTCAAGAGCTCTTGCACATGATCGAGTCATGGGTCCACTAGGCACTTGATGAGACGATGGTAGGTGATGAGGACATCAATACAATTATTACACCCACAGCCCCTGCTGCTATACATACTGGACCAATTACTAGAGCTCGTGCACGCCAACTAAATAACCAGGTACTTTCGTTTCTTGGTAATGATTCTAATGTTCATGAGAATATGATGCTGCCTAAATTGGATACATTTGTTTTGCTTATAAATGAAGGGCCTAGCTTGGAGAAGGATGAACATTGGAGCAAGAACAAGAATGGAGTTACAAGTGATGATTTCAGGACTTTGAAGCCACCATAATGGGTGCATGAAGCCTTGGACGAAATATACAAGATGCCACTTCATAAATTTCGTCCCGAGGCTATTTTAGGTGCTGCGTCACCTTATTATTGGGCCAGGCCCATGTAATTTCGAAATACATAAGTATAGGCTATTTTTAGAGTCCGTATGTGTGGGGAAACAAGAGATAGGGTTGATTTCGGACCCCTCCACCAAGGGCCACGAAATTCCCCCCTCTTCCTCCATATATACAGCCCTTAGGGCATCGTTTAGACTTTGGGTTTTGTTTAGATTAAAAGTTCGCCATAGCTGCAACTTCGCGTACTTCGTTTGTGTTCAACGACCAGACAAAGGCGTCACAGAACCCCACCTTGATCAATAAAGCTTTCATCTTATATTCGCAATATCCAGATTGCAATCTTAGTTTCTTGCTTGTTCTTCGTTTGCTCGCAGGAAACAGACCCTCGTGGTCAGGTTGATCATGCTCCGGCGTGGTCAATAACCTCTCGGAGTTGGTTTAGCGATTGCTAAGGCGCGACGTCCTCGCACGTTCGTAGTCGGATCGTCAAAGTCGACTTCCACCAAAGCGATATCCATCATCTCACTGAAAGACGGGACACCTTTGCCTCTATCAAGGCTAAGGTGTCCCGATGTTTCGATGAGATGGTGGCTATCGTTTTCTGTGGGAGTCGACCTTGACGATCCGACTACGAATGTGCGAGACGTCGCACCTTAGCAATCGCTAAACCAACTTCCGAGGGTTATTGACCACGCCGGAGCATGATCAACCTGACCACGAGGGTCTGTTTCCTACGAGCAAACGAAGAACAAGCAAGAAACTGAGATTGCAATCGGGATATTGCGAATATAAGATGAAAGCTTTATTGATCAAGGTGGGGTTCTGTGACGTCTTGGTCTGGTCGTTGGACACAAACGAAGTACGCGAAGTTGCAGCTATGGCGAACTTTTAATCTAAACAAAACCCAAAGTCTAAACGACGCCCTAAGCGCTGTATATATGGAGGAAGAGGGGGAATTTGGTGGCCCTTAAGGGTGGGGTCCGAAACCAACCCTAACTCTTGTTTCCCCACACATACGGACTCTAAAAATAGCCTATACTTAAGTATTTCGAAATTACATGGGCATGGCCCATTAATAAGGTGACGCAGCACCTAGAATAGCCTATGGACGAATATTATGAAGTGGCATCTTGTATATTTCGTCCAAGGCTTCATGCACTCCTTATGGCGGCTTCAAAGTCCTGAAATCATCACTTGTAACTCCGTTCTTGATCCCCTTGCGCATGCCATCAACTCCATGCGTGTTCTTGCTCCAATGTTCATCCTTCTCCAAGCTAGGCCCTTCATTTGTAAGAAAAATAAATGTATCCAATTTAGGCAGCATCATAATCTCATCAACATTAGAATCATTACCAAGAAACGAAAGTACCTGGTAATTTAATTGGCGTGCGCGAGCTCTAGTAATTGGTCCAGTATATGTAACAGTAGGGGCTGTGGGTGTAACAATGATATTGATGTCCTCATCAGACACCTTAGCCTCTATCAAGTGGTATCAGATTTCCAGGTTTCTCGGTGAGATTTTACAGTTTTTCGTAGATTAGATCGAGTTTGTTCTTCATACCTACAGTCCACGAAAAAGCCACACAAAAAAATTAGGGTTAGTTCATCATATCCGAACCAATCTGAGCCTTTGCATAATCTTTTTAGGGTTTTTGCTTTGTTGAATTTGCGGTTGCATCGTCGTGTCAAGTTGCTGGTCTTAGAGTCTAGTCTTTTAGAGTTTCGAGTTCTGGTCATAAGTTGTCACGCCGCCGCCGCACCATCATCATCGCCCATCTAACACTTTTGCTAATCCGCCACCGCTCTGAATCCATATCCATATACCACTACCAATCTGTATCCATATACCACCACCAATCTGTATCCATATACCACCACCGCTACCATATACCACCACCGCTGCCATATACCACAACCATATATCCACCACCAATTCGAGTTCTTCTCATATTAGGTTTGTTCTTGAGATCAATCTAAATTCCGATTCGTGTTTCCTTGCCTGCGTAGGTCTCGGAAAAAAAAGAGTCTGGAGACCCCCGGGCAGTTTTTAGGCCAAAATTTTCACGGGCAAAATTTTTTTCCCTATCCTTTTTTTAGGTTTTTCTGAGTCTTTTGAGCCACGTGCCATCATAGTGAATTTTTGTCGCACTTTTTCATCGTCGCTGCCCTGATTTCTGAAAAAAAAAAGTGAAAAAAAAAATTTCATGCCCATCCTATCAATTTGACGAGGGAAGAGTTTTGAGACACTCGCCATTATAGTGATTTTTCGCAAAAAACAAGAGGAGCGCAAAAAAAAGAACGAAAAAAAAGAGAGTTCCAGAGTGTGCTTTTCCCTTATTTACGTGCAACGCCGTGATTTTGTTAGTGTTCTAGGCTCGCGTCTCTAGCACGGTCTAGCCTAGGACCAGCACAGTACCGTCGTTGAGCGTTTATTCAACTTTGCATCTCTGAATTGATTATTGCTGACCCTTTTTGCTACCATACTATAAGCCTTCCCAGCTCCACATACATCTACGCCGTGCGTTTGACTCTCCCTGGCAATCACTCTATCCAAGCTTTTGAGAGTTTTTGACTACAACGGTTGCCGATCACCGCCTGCAGCTAGGTAAGAACTGGTAAGAATTTGAGATTTGCTTGACGGATTTGTGACACCCGCCACCACCACCACTTGTTAGTAGTCTGTAGGATCATATTCTTGTGTGTTTCTATTGCTGCTAACCATGCCAGGATCACAAGCCGACGAGACTGACTGGGAGAACTTGACGAACAAGGAGCTTCATGATACGTTTCAGCAAATGATGAATGGATAGGTGCAAGATGTGATAAACAGATTTGAATAGGCCATGGAGAAGATAGATGGCATGGAGAAGACGTTTGAAACAAAGCTCGATAACAAGTTTGCTGAATTGCTTTCGCGTTTTCCACCACCACCACCGGCTGCTCCTGCCGCACCTCTGCAACAACAACAACAACAACACCGACTACCTCCACGTCGGGAAACAGCCCTCCGCCGAGCGAGCCGTGTCCCTCTTCAGTCGGGCCAAACTGCTGGTGCTGCTGTTGATACTTCTGTGGCTCCTACTGCTGATGTGGAGGAGGATGATTATGTGGGAGATTATGAGGATGAGGTTGATCAAAATCAGAACTACGTGCCACCAACAGCACAGCAACCACCAGGTCGTCCACGTGCAAATAATGGCAATGGTAGGGCTCACCCTCAGGTACGAGATCATGACCATCTCCCTAAACTAAAATTGAATATTCCACCATTTGAGGGTAGATATGTTCCTTATATATATCTTACTTGGGAGTTAGAAACTGAACCATGATTTACATGTTTACAATATCCCGAGGAGAGACGTGTTCCTGCTGTTGTTTGTGCTTTCACTAGTTTTGCATGTGTTTGGTGGTCTGAGCATTGTAGATTATATCCTATTCCGGCTACTTGGGCTGCTTTGAAAACTGCTATGCGTACTCGTTGGGTTCCACCATATTATCAACGTGAATTACTTCAAAAATTGTAGCGCTTAAGACAGGGAAAAAATTCTGTAGAAGAATATTATCAGGAATTACAAACTGGCATGATTAGATGTGGTATTGTTGAGGAGAATGAAGCTATGCTTGCACGTTTTATGGGTGGATTAAATAGAGAGATTCAAACGATTCTAGAGTATAAGGAGTATACTAATATCACTCGTTTATTCCATCTTGCTTGTAAAGCTGAACGTGAAGTGCAGGATCGACAGGCATTGGCACGGACTAACTTTTCTGCAGGTCAACCTTCATCATGGACACCACGTGCATCATCTACTTCCACACGTTCTGCTACACCGGCACCTCTGTCGGCTGCCACCTCCAACCATGATACAATAAAGCAGGCACAATCACCACTATCTGCCAAGAGCACACCTTCTGGGCCTGCAAAGAGCTCTTCTTCATCCATGGCATCAACAGGGCAAACACATGATATTATTTGTCAACGTTGCAAGGGTGGAGGTCATTATGCGAGAGAATGCCCATCTAAGCGTGTGATGATTGTTACTGAGGATGGTGGGTATGAGTCCGCTAGTGACTATGATGAGGAGACTTTGGCTCTTATTACATGTGACGAACACGGTGGAGACGATTTTGATCATGAGACGCATTACATGGCTCCTGAAGATGCTGACAGGTATGAATGTTTGGTTGCTCAACGTGTTTTGAGTGTGCAGCTTACACAAGCTGAGCAACATCAGAGGCATAATTTGTTCCATACAAAGGGAGTTGTGAAGGAACGTTCTGTTCGCGTGATCATAGATGGAGGGAGCTGCAATAACTTGGCTAGCATGGAGATGGTGGAGAAGCTATCTCTCACCACAAGACCACATCCACATCCTTACTACATCCAATGGTTCAACAATAGCGACAAGATTAAGGTAACACGTACTGTTTGTGTGCATTTTAGTATCTCTACATATGCTGATTATGTTGATTGTGATGTGGTACCTATGCAAGCATGTTCCTTATTACTTGGTAGACCATGGCAATTTGATAAAAATTCTGTACACCATGGTAGAAACAATCAGTATGCTCTTGTTCATAACGATAAAAATATTACTTTGCTTCCTATGACTCCTGATTCCATTTTGAAAGATGATATTAATAGAGCTAATAAAGCAAAACAGGAGATAAATAAGAGTGAAAATCAGATTGTGGCAAAAGAATTTAAGCACCAAATGAAGCCTAATAATAAACCATCTACTGTTGTTTCTGAAATTAAATTGAAAAGTGCATGTTTACTTGCCACCAAATCTGATATTGATGAGCTAGATTTTAGCAAATCTGTTTGCTATGCTTTTGTGTGCAAAGAGGCATTATTTTCATTCGAGGACATGCCTTCCTCTTTGCCCCCTACTGTCACTAACATTTTGCAGGAGTTTGCTGACGTCTTTCCACAAGACGTGCCACCGGGATTACCACCTATTCGAGGGATTGAGCATCAAATTGACTTAATTCCCGGTGCTTCGCTACCCAACCGTGCACCATACTGTACCAATCCAGAGGAGACGAAGGAGATTATGCGTCAAATACAAGAACTGCTCGACAAAGGTTATATACGCGAATCCCTTAGTCCTTGTGTTGTTCCTATCATTTTAGTGCCGAAAAAGGATGGTACATCGCGTATGTGCATTGATTGTAGAGGCATTAATAATATTACTATTCGTTATCGTCATCCTATTCCTAGGCTAGATGATATGCTTGATGAATTGAGTGGCTCTACAATATTCTCCAAAGTTGATTTGCGTAGTGGATACCATCAAATTCATATGAAATTGGGTGATGAATGGAAAACAGCATTTAAAACTAAGTTTGGATTATATGAGTGGTTAGTCATGCCTTTTGGGTTAACTAACGCACCTAGTACTTTCATGAGGTTAATGAACGAAGTTTTACGTGCTTTCATTGGACGATTTGTGGTAGTTTACTTTGATGACATATTGATTTATAGCAAATCTTTGGAGGAACATTTGGAACATTTACGTGCTGTTTTTATTGCTCTACATGATGCACGTTTGTTTGGAAACCTTGGAAAGTGCACCTTTTGCACCGGCCGAGTATTTTTTCTTGGCTATGTTGTTACTCCACAGGGAATTGAAGTTGATAAAGCCAAGATTGAAGCTATTGAGAGTTGGCCGCAGCCCAAAACGGTCACACAAGTGAGGAGTTTCCTTGGCCTCGCTGGTTTCTATAGGCATTTTGTGAGAGATTTCAGCACCATTGCTGCACCTCTCAACGAGCTTACAAAGAAGGATGTGCCTTTTGTTTGGGGTACCGCACAGGAAGAAGCCTTCGCGGTATTGAAAGATAAGTTGATACATGCTCCTTTACTCCAACTTCCTAATTTCAATAAGACTTTTGAGCTTGAATGTGATGCTAGTGGAATTGGATTAGGAGGTGTGTTATTACAAGATGGAAAACCTGTTGCATACTTTTCTGAAAAATTGAGTGGGCCTAGTCTGAACTATTCTACTTATGATAAAGAATTATATGCTCTTGTTCGGACCTTAGAAACATGGCAACATTATTTATGGCCCAAGGAATTTGTTATACATTCTGATCATGAATCTTCGAAACACATTAAAAGTCAAGCAAAACTGAACCGTAGACATGCTAAATGGGTTGAATTCATTGAGACTTTCCCTTGTGTCATTAAACACAAGAAGGGTAAAGAAAATGTTATTGCTGATGCCTTGTCTCGTCGTTATACTATGCTTTCACAACTTGACTTTAAAATATTTGGTTTGGAGACCATCAAAGATCAATATGTTCATGATGCTGAATTTAAAGATGTATTGCAGAATTGTAAGGAAGGGAGAACTTGGAACAAGTTCGTTCTTAACGATGGATTTGTGTTTCGTGCTAACAAGCTATGCATTCCAGCTAGCTCCGTTCGTCTTTTCTTGTTGCAGGAGGCGCATGGAGGAGGATTAATGGGACACTTTGGCGTCAAGAAGACGGAGGATATACTTGCTACACATTTCTTTTGGCCAAAGATGAGACGGGATGTTGAGCGTTTTGTTGCTCGCTGCACTACATGTCAAAGAGCTAAGTCACGACTCAATCCTCATGGTTTATATATGCCTTTGCCTGTACCTAGTGTTCCTTGGGAGGATATATCTATGGACTTTGTTTTAGGTTTACCTCGAACAAAGAAGGGGAGGGATAGCATATTTGTTGTCGTGGATAGGTTCTCGAAAATGGCACACTTTATACCATGTCATAAAAGTGATGATGCTGTTAATGTTGCTGATTTGTTCTTTCGTGAAATTATTCGCTTACATGGTGTGCCAAATACTATTGTTTCAGATCGTGATACTAAATTTTTTAGCCACTTTTGGAGATGTTTATGGGCTAAGTTGGGGACTAAGCTGCTTTTTAGTACTACTTGTCACCCCCAAACTGATGGACAAACTGAAGTAGTCAATAGAACATTGTCTACTATGCTTAGGGCTGTTTTGAAGAATAACAAGAAAATGTGGGAAGAATGCTTGCCTCATATTGAATTTGCTTGTAATCGTTCATTGCATTCTAATACTAAGATGTGCCCTTTTGAAATTGTGTATGGTTTCCTACCTCGTGCACCTATTGATTTGTTGCCTCTTCCATCTTCAGAGAAGGTTAATTTTGATGCTAAAGAACGTTCTGAATTGATTTTAAAAATGCATGAGTTAACTAAGGAAAACATTGAGCGTATGAATGCTAAATATAAACTTGCTGGAGATAAGGGTAGAAAACATGTTGTGTTTGCGCCTGGAGATCTTATTTGGTTACATTTGCGTAAAGATAGATTTCCTAATCTGCGCAAATCAAAGCTAATGCCACGTGCTGATGGTCCTTTTAAGGTGTTAGAGAAAATAAATGATAATGAATATAAACTTGAGCTACTTGTAGATTTTGGGGTTAGTCCCACTTTTAACATTGCAGATTTGAAGCCTTATTTGGGTGTGGAAGATGCGCTTCCGTCGAGGACGACTTCATTTCAAGAAGGGGAGGATGATGAGGACATCAATACCATTGTTACACCCACAGCCCCTACTGTTACATATACTGAACCAATTACTAGAGCTCGCGCACGCCAATTAAATTACCAGGTACTTTCGTTTCTTGGTAATGATTCTAATGTTCATGAGATTATGATGCTGCCTAAATTGGATACATTTGTTTTGCTTACAAATGAAGGGCCTAGCTTGGAGAAGGATGAACATTGGAGCAAGAACACGCATGGAGTTGATGGCATGCGCAAGGGGATCAAGAACGGAGTTACAAGTGATGATTTCAGGACTTTGAAGCCGCCATAAGGAGTGCATGAAGTCTTGGACGAAATATACAAGATGCCACTTCATAATATTCGTCCATAGGCTATTCTAGGTGCTGCGTCACCTTATTAATGGGCCAGCCCCATGTAATTTCGAAATACTTAAGTATAGGCTATTTTTAGAGTCCGTATGTGTGGGGAAACAAGAGTTAGGGTTGGTTTCGGACCCCACCCTCAAGGGCCACGAAATTCCCCCCTCTTCCTCCATATATACAGCCCTTAGGGCATCGTTTAGACTTTGGGTTTTGTTTAGATTAAAAGTTGATGAGGACATCAATACCATTGTTACACCCACAGCCCCAACTGTTACCTATACTGGACCAATTACTAGAGCTCGCGCACGCCAATTAAATTACCAGGTACTTTCGTTTCTTGGTAATGATTCTAATGTTCATGAGATTATGATGCTGCCTAAATTGGATACATTTGTTTTGCTTACAAATGAAGGGCCTAGCTTGGAGAAGGATGAACATTGGAGCAAGAACACGCATGGAGTTGATGGCATGCGCAAGGGGATCAAGAACGGAGTTACAAGTGATGATTATAGGACTTTGAAACCGCCATAAGGAGTGCATGAAGCCTTGGACGAAATATACAAGATGCCACTTCATAATATTCGTCCATAGGCTATTCTAGGTGCTGCGTCACCTTATTAATGGGCCAGGCCCATGTAATTTCGAAATACTTAAGTATAGGCTATTTTTAGAGTCCGTATGTGTGGGGAAACAAGAGTTAGGGTTGGTTTCGGACCCCACCCTCAAGGGCCACGAAATTCCCCCCTCTTCCTCCATATATACAGCCCTTAGGGCATCGTTTAGACTTTGGGTTTTGTTTAGATTAAAAGTTCGCCATAGCTGCAACTTCGCGTACTTCGTTTGTGTCCAATGACCAGACCAAGATGTCACAGAACCCCACCTTGATCAATAAAGCTTTCATCTTATATTCGCAACATCCCGATTGCAATCTCAGTTTCTTGCTTGTTCTTCGTTTGCTCGCAGGAAACAGACCCTCGTGGTCAGGTTGATCGTGCTCCGGCGTGGTCAATAACCCTCGGAAGTTGGTTTAGCGATTGCTAAGGCGCGACGTCTCGCACGTTCGTAGTCGGATCGTCAAGGTCGACTCCCACAGAAAACGATAGCCACCATCTCATCGAAACATCGGGACACCTTAGCCTCTATCAAGTGGTATCAGATTTCCAGGTTGCTCGGTGAGATTTTACAGTTTTTCGTAGATTAGATCGAGTCTGTTCTTCATACCTACAGTCCACGAAAAAGTCACACAAAAAAAATTAGGGTTAGTTCATCATATCCGAACCAATCTGAGCCTTTGCATAATCTTTTTAGGGTTTTTGCTTTGTTGAATTTGCGGTTGCATCATCGTGTCAAGTTGCTGGTCTTAGAGTCTAGTCTTTTAGAGTTTTGAGTTCTGGTCATAAGTTGTCACGCCGCCGCCGCACCATCATCATCGCCCATCTACCACTTTTGCTTATCCGCCACCGCTTTGAATCCATATCCATATACCACTACCAATCCGTATCCATATACCACCACCAATCTGTATCCATATACCACCACCGCTACCATATACCACCACCGCTGCCATATACCACAACCATATATCCACCACCAATCCGAGTTCTTCTCATATTAGGTTTGTTCTTGAGATCAATCTAAATTCTGATTCGTGTTTCCTTCCCTGCGTAGGTCTCGGAAAAAAAAGAGTCTGGAGACCCCCGGGCAGTTTTTAGGCCAAAATTTTCACGGGCAAAATTTTTTCCCTATCCTATTTTTAGGCTTTTCTGAGTCTTTTGAGCCACGTGCCATCATAGTGATTTTTTGTCGCACTTTTTCGTCGTCGCTGCCCTGATTTCCGAAAAAAAAGTGAAAAAAAAAATTTCGTGCCCATCCTATCAGTTTGACGAGGGAAGAGTTTTGAGACACTCGCCATTATAGTGATTTTTCGCAAAAAAAAGGAGCGCAAAAAAAGAGCGAAAAAAAAGAGAGTTCCAGAGTGTGCTTTTCCCTTATTTACGTGCAGCGCCGTGATTTTGTTAGTGTTCTAGGCTCGCGTCTCTAGCACGGTCTAGCCTAGAACCAACACAGTACCGTCGTTGAGCGTTTATTCAACTTTGCATCTCTAAATTGATTATTGCTGACCCTTTTTGCTACCATACTATAAGCCTTCCCAGCTCCACATACATCTACGTCGTGCGTTTGACTCTCCCTGGCAATCGCTCTATCCAAGCTTTTGAGAGTTTTTGACTACAACGGTTGCCGATCACCGCCTGCTGCTGGGTAAGAACTAGTAAGAATTTGAGATTTGCTTGACGGATTTGTGACACCCGCCACCACCACCACTTGTTAGTAGTCTGTAGATCATATTCTTGTGTGTTTCTATTGCTGCTAACCATGCCAGGATCACAAGCCGACGAGACTGACTGGGAGAACTTGACGAACAAGGAGCTTCATGATACGTTTCAGCAAATGATGAATGGACAGGTGCAAGATGTGATAAACAGATTTGAAGAGGCCATGGAGAAGATAGATGGCATGGAGAAGACGTTTGAAACAAAGCTCGATAACAAGCTTGCTGAATTGCTGTCGCGTTTTCCACCACCACCACCGGCTGCTCCTGCCGCACCTCTGCAACAACAGCAACAACACCGACTACCTCCACGTCGGGAAACAGCCCTCCGCCGAGCGAGCCATGTCCCTCTTCAGTCGGGCCAAACTGCTGGTGCTGCTGCTGATACTTCTGTGGCTCCTACTGCTGATGTGGAGGAGGATGATTATGTGGGAGATTATGAGGATGAGGTTGATCAAAATCAGAACTACGTGCCACCAACAGCACAGCAACCACCAGGTCATCCACATGCAAATAATGGCAATGGTAGGGCTCACCCTCAGGTACGAGAACATGACCATCTCCCTAAACTAAAATTGAATATTCCACCATTTGAGGGTAGATATGTTCTTGATATATATCTTACTTGGGAGTTAGAAACTGAACAACGATTTACATGTTTACAATATCCCGAGGAGAGACGTGTTCCTGCTGCTGTTTGTGCTTTCACTAGTTTTGCATGTGTTTGGTGGTCTGAGCATTGTAGATTCTATCCTATTCCGGCTACTTGGGCTGCTTTGAAAACTGCTATGCCTACTCGTTGGGTTCCACCATATTATCAACGTCAATTACTTTAAAAATTGCAGCGCTTAAGACAGGGAAAAAATTATGTAGAAGAATATTATCAGGAATTACAAGCTGGCATGATTAGATGTGGTATTGTTGAGGAGAATGAAGCTATGCTTGCACGTTTTATGGGTGGATTAAATAGAGAGATTCAAACGATTCTAGAGTATAAGGAGTATACTAATATCACTCGTTTATTCCATCTTGCTTGTAAAGCTGAACGTGAAGTGCAGGATCGACAGGCATTGGCGCGGACTAACTTTTCTGCAGGTCGACCTTCATCATGGACACCACGTGCATCATCTACTTCCACACGTTCTGCTACACCCGCGCCTCCGTCGGCTGCCACCTCCAACCGTGATACAATAAAGCAAGCACAATCACCACTATCTGCCAAGAGCACACCTTCTGGGCCTGCAAAGAGCTCTTCTTCATCCATGGCATCAACAGGGCAAACACATGATATTATTTGTCGACGTTGCAAGGGTGGAGGTCATTATGCGAGAGAATGCCCATCTAAGCGTGTGATGATTGTTACTGAGGATGGTGGGTATGAGTCCGCTAGTGACTATGATGAGGAGACTTTGGCTCTTATTACACGTGAAGAACACGGTGGAGACGATTCTGATCATGAGACGCAATACATGGCTCCTGAAGATGCTGACAGGTATGAATGTTTAGTTGCTCAACGTGTTTTGAGTGTGCAGGTTACACAAGCTGAGCAAAATCAAAGGCATAATTTGTTCCATACAAAGGGAGTTGTGAAGGAACGTTCTGTTCGCGTGATCATAGATGGAGGGAGCTGCAATGATGAGGACATGACTACCTTGGATATGACCAAAAATATTGCATATATGCATATTTGTCAGGTGATTTCTAGTGCAAACTATTCAATAATCTATTTATGTTATCCAGAACAAAAATACTTCACACACTTTTGTGTTTTGTCTAATTGCAGGTGTATGGGACATTTGTACAATCCACATATGAAGATAAGGAAGAAAGAGATGTTTATTTTCTGTCCAAAAAGTTCTCTCACGTCACTTTTGGCCCAAGAGAAGATAGACTCCAAGTCTCTCACGTTCTGGATTCAGATTCGGACTGCACAGACACACCTGACTCAAAACGGACACAAGTTTTTCATACGGACTCCAAATTGGGTGATTCTTTTTTTGTTGGAAACTAGATTTCGTGCACTTTCCAAACCAATTGGAATCACCTTCAAATTCGTCCGGAGCGTTGAGTTGTGGACGAAACAATCTGATGCTGCAGCAGAATCCGAGTCAAACTACAAGTCCAAAGGTGTTACATCACCTCCACTTGGGCCCATTGGCCTTGTACGACCTAGATTTAGTTTTAGGCTGCCTTGGGACGTCCTCCCACCTCCTTGGCCGCCACCCCTTGCTCCTATATAAGTAGATCCATCTAGTAGCTTTTCCTTGGGATTTGTTTAGTTAAAAGTTAGCCATTGCAACTTCGTGTACTTCGTTTGTGTCCAACGACCAGACCAAGACCGCTTACGGATCCCCACCATTATCAATACCTCATATATATTTGCAATATTCAGATTGCTTTATCATATTCTTGCTCGTTCTTCGATTGCTTGCAGGAATAGACCTTCGTGGTCAGGCTGACCGTGCTTCCGGCATCGTCAGTAACCTCAGGAGATTGGTTTAGCGACTGCTAAGGCGCAACGTCGTGCACGTTTGTAGTCGGATCGTCAAAGTCGTCTCCACCAAATCGATAGTTATCATCTCATCGAAAGATCGGGACACCTCGCCTCTATCAAGTGGTATCAGTTTTCAGGTTGCTCGGTGAGAATTTCCAGTTTTCCTAGATTAGATTTACTTTCTTACCTATTGTCCAAGAAAAAGCCACAAAAAAAGAGTTAGATCTATTCATCCTTGGTCCAAGCCAGTCTGAGCCTTTGCAATTTTCTTTTCATTGATTGCATAGTTGAATTATCGATTGCATTGTCGTGTCGAGTTGCTGGTCTTAGTGTCTAGTTCGTTTAGAGTTTCGAGTTCTGTTCACATTAGTCACGCCACCGCTGCATCATTATCTCTTCCGCTGTCCACCACCCATCCATCAATTTCCACCACGTGCTACCCACCATTCATTGTCATAATAATAGTTGAGATCGTTCACATCTTCACTTGATCCAATCTGCATCTTATCTAGTTTGTTTTGGAAAGAGGGAGAAAAAAAGAGAGAGAAAAAAGGAAAAAAAAGTCAGAGAAAAAAAAAGGAGAGAAAGAAAAAAAAGTGTGAGGAAAAAAAAGAGAGAAGAAAAAAAAACAAAAAAATCGGCACAAACTTTTTCAGAGGAAAGTTGGAGACAAAGTTGTTGATATATCCTGCTTGGCTGTTGTTTCACCTCATTATCTTCACTGCTGTTGTGGTCTTCACTTATATCTTGCTGTCAAGAGCTACTTAGTATCCTTCATTGATGCTAGTTGTGCTACGCCGTGACCTCATTAGTGTTCTAGGCTCGCGTCTCTAGTCCGGTCTAGCCTAGGACCAGCACAGTACCGTTGTTGAGCGTTTATTCAACATTGCATCTTTGAATTGATTATTGCTAATCTTTTGCTACCATATATAGCCAACCCAGCTCCACATATTTCTACACCGTGTATACGTACGCTCCCCTGGCAATCGCTTTACTCAATATTCGGAGTTACTTGACACCGCTGGTTGCCGATCACCGCCTGCTGCATGGTAAGAACTTGTAAGACATTGATATTTGCTTTACTGTGAGTGTTTTACCACCACAGCCTAGTAGTTATAGGAACATTATTTTTGGGTTTTGTTTCTTGTTCTACTAATCATGACAGGATCCAGAGTCAATTCATGGGCTTTGTCGATCGCGGGAGACGTGCCACCACCTTTGCAAATACCACAACCGTCATGAGAGGTGCACAAACATCCAAATGCACATGATCAGGTTAATGTATCTATACCACCATTTAATGGCCGTTTTAAACCTGCTTTATATATTGAATGGGAGTTCGACATAAAAAATATATTTGCTTCCCATAATTTCGATGAACATAAAAAGGTTAAGGTTGCGGTTGGTTCTTTCACTGGTTATGCTTTGGTTTGGTGGAGTGAATATTGTCGGTTACATCCTGATTATATACCTACTACTTGGGATGATTTGAACTTGCCATGCGACACACTTTCGTCCCTACTTATTATACTCGTGACATGATTAAGAAGTTGCAACACTTAAAACAAGGTAGTGAAACTGTAACAAAATATTATGATGATTTACAAACTACCTTGTTGCATTCCTCTTTAGAAGAAAGTGAAGATGATTTTATGGATAGATTTTGGGGAGGATTAAACCGTGATATTCAAGAGATACTAATTCATGAAGAGTGTTATCCTATGGACCATTTGTTTCATCTTGCTTGCAAAGCTGAACAGGAAATAAAACGACGTGTTGGCCACGAAGAGAACAAGCGCACGGTGCACATTCCAAGAGTTGATATGATTGTTCCTTCAACTACTAGGCATACTATGACAACCACATCCGTTGTTGTCAGGACTACATCACCTCCACCATGTGACACATCGCCCCCGAGAGTGGCTACATCATCTGAGTTGATCATAAGAGGTAATGACAAAGGTACTGATCTTCCATCTCTACATGAGAATGATGAATGCCTTATCAATTTGAATGCACCATCTGATGAGCTACCCACTACTTTGATCACACCACCTATTTTAGAGGACTACGTTGATAATTTGACTTTGCCATGTGATCAAACAACTGAAATACCAACAATTTTGAGTGCACCCATTGAATTAACTATTGATGCAAAAGAACCAATGTTTAATTATTTTGATATGACCTGTAATCTTGGTGATGATTCTGTGTTGAATGACTTATTGCATGTTTGCTTATTTAAGCATGTTGTAGCATATAAATTTGATGCAAGTAAGGTTTATTCACCAATGTTGGGATGGTTTAATGATGAACATTGTCAATCTTTTGAAATGAATAAGAGCTTCACTTATATGTGCAAACTGAGTTGCAATATTTTCATGCCTTCTACTTCTTGTGCTAATTTTTTGGCTTTAGATTTTATGAACTATGCAAGTTACTCATCTATTCATGTGTCATATATGCAAAAATCAAGGGAAGTAAAAATGGATGACATATACATATACAACATGTACACCTTGTCTCTTTTGTTAGCCACATTTCAGATTAACCAACGCCGAGGACGGCTTTATTTTCAAGAAGGGGAGGATGATGAGGACATGACTACCTTGGATATGACCAAAAATATTGCATATATGCATATTTCTCAGGTGATTTCTAGTGCAAACTATTCAATAATATATTTATGTTATCCAGAATAAAAATACTTCACACACTTTTGTGTTTTGTCTAATTGCAGGTGTATGGGACATTTGTACAATCCACATATGAAGATAAGGAAGAAAGAGATGTTTATTTGCTGTCCAAAAAGTTCTCTCACGTCACTTTTGGCCCAAGAGAAGATAGAGTCCAAGTCTCTCACGTTCTGGATTCAGATTCGGACTGCACAAACACACCTGACTCAAAACGGACACAAGTTTTTCATACGGACTCCGAATTGGGTGATTCTTTTTTTGTTGGAAACTAGATTTCGTGCACTTTCCAAACCAATTGGAATCACCTTCAAATTCTTCCAGAGCGTTGAGTTGTGGACGAAACAATCTGATGCTGCAGCAGAATCCGAGTCAAACTACAAGTCCAAAGGTGTTACATCACCTCCACTTGGGCCCATTGGCCTTGTACGACCTAGATTTAGTTTTAGGCTGCCTTGGGACGTCCTCCCACCTCCTTGGCCGCCACCCCTTGCTCCTATATAAGTAGATCCATTTAGTAGCTTTTCCTTGGGATTTGTTTAGTTAAAAGTTAGCAATTGCAACTTCGTATACTTCGTTTGTGTCCAACGACCAGACCAAGACCGCTTACGGATCCCCACCATTATCAATACCTCATATATATTTGCAATATTCAGATTGCTTTATCATATTCTTGCTCGTTCTTCGATTGCTTGCAGAATAGACCTTCGTGGTCAGGCTGACCGTGCTTCCGGCATCGTCAGTAACCTCAGGAGATTGGTTTTGCGATTGCTAAGGCGCAACGTCGTGCACGTTTGTAGTCGGATCGTCAAAGTCGTCTCCACCAAATCGATAGTTATCATCTCATCGAAAGATCGGGACACCTCGCCTCTATCATGCAATAACTTGGCTAGCATGGAGATGGTGGAGAAACTATCTCTCACCACAAGACCACATCCACATCCTTACTACATCCAATGGTTCAACAACAGCGGCAAGGTTAAGGTAACACGTACTGTTCGTGTGCATTTTAGTATCTCTACATATGCTGATTATGTTGATTGTGATGTGGTACCTATGCAAGCATGTTCCTTATTACTTGGTAGACCTTGGCAATTTGATAAAAATTCTGTACACCATGGTAGAGACACTCAATATACTCTTGTTCATAACGATAAAAATATTACTTTGCTTCCTATGACTCCTGATTCCATTTTGAAAGATGATATTAATAGAGCTAATAAAGCAAAACAGGAGACAAGTAAGAGTGAAAATAAGATTGTGGCAAAAGAATTTGAGCACCAAATGAAGCCTAATAATAAACCATCTACTGTTGTTTCTGAAATTAAATTGAAAAGTGCATGTTTACTTGCCACCAAATCTGATATTGATGAGCTAGATTTTAGCAAATCTGTTTGCTATGCTTTTGTGTGCAAAGAGGCATTATTTTCATTCGAGGACGTGCCTTCCTCTTTGCCCCCTGCTGTCACTAACATTTTGCAGGAGTTCGCTGACGTCTTTCCACAAGACGTGTCACCGGGATTACCACCTATTCGAGGGATTGAGCATCAAATTGACTTAATTCCCGGTGCTTCGCTACCCAACCGTGCACCATACCGTACCAATCCAAAGGAGACGAAGGAGATTATGCGTCAAGTACAAGAACTGCTCGACAAAGGTTATATACGCGAATCCCTTAGTCCTTGTGTTGTTCCTATCATTTTAGTGCCGAAAAAGGATGGTACGTCGCGTATGTGCGTTGATTGTAGAGGCATTAATAATATTACTATTCGTTATCGTCATCCTATTCCTAGGCTAGATGATATGCTTGATGAATTGAGTGGCTCTACAATATTCTCCAAAGTTGATTTGCGTAGTGGATACCATCAAATTCGTATGAAATTGGGTGATGAATGGAAAACAACAACTAAGTTTGGATTATATGAGTGGTTAGTCATGCCTTTTGGGTTAACTAATGCACCTAGTACTTTCATGAGGTTAATGAACGAAGTTTTACGTGCTTTCATTGGACGATTTGTGGTAGTTTACTTTGATGACATATTGATTTATAACAAATCTTTGGAGGAACATTTGGAACATTTACGTGCTGTTTTTATTGCTCTACGTGATGCACGTTTGTTTGGAAACCTTGGAAAGTGCACCTTTTGCACCGACCGAGTATCTTTTCTTAGCTATGTTGTTACTCCACAGGGAATTGAAGTTGATAAAGCCAAGATTGAAGCTATTGAGAGTTGGCCGCAGCCCAAAACGGTCACACAAGTGAGGAGTTTCCTTGGCCTCGCTGGTTTCTATAGGCGTTTTGTGAGAGATTTCAGCACCATTGCTGCACCTCTCAACGAGCTTACAAAGAAGGATGTGCCTTTTGTTTGGGGTACCGCACAGGAAGAAGCCTTCACGGTATTGAAAGATAAGTTGACACATGCTCCTTTACTCCAACTTCCTAATTTCAATAAGACTTTTGAGCTTGAATGTGATGCTAGTGGAATTGGATTAGGAGGTGTGTTATTACAAGATGGAAAACCTGTTGCATACTTTTCTGAAAAATTGAGTGGGCCTAGTCTGAACTATTCTACTTATGATAAAGAATTATATGCTCTTGTTCGGACCTTAGAAACATGGCAACATTATTTGTGGCCCAAGGAATTTGTTATACATTCTGATCATGAATCTTTGAAACACATTAAAAGTCAAGCAAAACTGAACCGTAGACATGCTAAATGGGTTGAATTCATTGAGACTTTCCCTTATGTCATTAAACACAAGAAGGGTAAAGAAAATGTTATTGTTGATGCCTTGTCTCGTCGTTATACTATGCTTTCATAACTTGACTTTAAAATATTTGGTTTGGAGACCATCAAAGATCAATATGTTCATGATGCTGAATTTAAAGATGTATTGCAGAATTGTAAGGAAGGGAGAACTTGGAACAAGTTCGTTCTTAACGATGGATTTGTGTTTCGTGCTAACAAGCTATGCATTCCAGCTGGCTCCGTTCGTCTTTTGTTGTTGCAGGAGGCGCATGGAGGAGGATTAATGGGACACTTTGGCATCAAGAAGACGGAGGATATACTCGCTACACATTTCTTTTGGCCAAAGATGAGACGGGATGTTGAGCGTTTTGTTGCTCGCTGCACTACATGTCAAAGAGCTAAGTCACGACTCAATCCTCATGGTTTATATATGCCTTTGCCTGTACCTAGTGTTCCTTGGGAGGATATATCTATGGACTTTGTTTTAGGTTTACCTCGAACAAAGAAGGGGAGGGATAGCCTATTTGTTGTCGTGGATAGGTGATAGAGGCGGGGTGTCCCGATCTTTCGATGAGATGATAACTATCGATTTGGTGGAGACGACTTTGACGATCCGACTACAAACGTGCACGACGTTGCGCCTTAGCAATCGCTAAACCAATCTCCTGAGGTTATTGACCACGCCGGAAGCACGATCAACCTGACCACGAAGGTCTATTCCTGCGAGTATATATGAAGTTTTGATAAATATGGGGATCCGTAAGCGGTCTTGGTCTGGTCGTTGGACACAAACGAAGTACACGAAGTTGCAATGGCTAACTTTTAACTAAACAAATCCCAAGGAAAAAGCTACTAGATGGATCTACTTATATAGGAGCAAGGGGTGGCGGCCAAGGAGGTGGGAGGACGTCCCAAGGCAGCCTAAAACTAAATCTAGGTCGTACAAGGCCAATGGGCCCAAGTGGAGGTGATGTAACACCTTTGGACTTGTAGTTTGACTCGGATTCTGCTGCAGCATCAGATTGTTTCGTCCACAACTCAATGCTCCGGACGAATTTGAAGGTGATTCCAATTGGGTTGGAAAGTGCACGAAATCTAGTTTCCAACAAAAAAAGAATCACCCAATTCGGAGTCCGTATTAAAAACTTGTGTGCGTTTTGAGTCAGGTATGTCTGTGCAGTCCGAATCTGAATCCAGAACGTGAGAGACTTGGACTCTATCTTCTCTTGGGCCAAAAGTGATGAGGACATCAATACAATTGTTACACCCACAGCCCCTGCTGCTATACATACTGGACCAATTACTAGAGCTCGTGCACGCCAACTAAATTACCAGGTACTTTCGTTTCTTGGTAATGATTCTAATGTTCATGAGAATATGATGCTGCCTAAATTGGATACATTTGTTTTGCTTACAAATGAAGGGCCTAGCTTGGAGAAGGATGAACATTGGAGCAAGAACAAGCATGGAGATGATGGCATGCGCAAGGGAAACAAGAACGGAGTTACAAGTGATGATTTCAGGACTTTGAAGCCACCATAATGGGTGCATGAAGCCTTGGACGAAATATACAAGACGCCACTTCATAAATTTCGTCCCGAGGCTATTTTAGGTGCTGCGTCACCTTATTATTGGGCCAGGCCCATGTAATTTCGAAATACATAAGTATAGGCTATTTTTAGAGTCCGTATGTGTGGGAAAACAAGAGATAGGGTTGATTTCGGACCCCTCCACCAAGGGCCACGAAATTCTCCCCCTCTTCCTCCATATATACAGCCCTTAGGGCATCGTTTAGACTTTGGGTTTTGTTTAGATTAAAAGTTCGCCATAGCTGCAACTTCGCGTACTTCGTTTGTGTTCAACGACCAGACAAAGGCGTCACAGAACCCCACCTTGATCAATAAAGCTTTCATCTTATATTCGCAATATCCAGATTGCAATCTTAGTTTCTTGCTTGTTCTTCGTTTGCTCGCAGGAAACAGACCCTCGTGGTCAGGTTGATCGTGCTCCAGCGTGGTCAATAACCTCTCGGAGTTGGTTTAGCGATTGCTAAGGCGCGACGTCCTCGCACGTTCGTAGTCGGATCGTCAAAGTCGACTTCCACCAAAGCGAAATCCATCATCTCATCGAAAGACGGGACACCTTTGCCTCTATCAACGTGTAAGACATTGATATTTGCTTTACTGTGAGCGTTTTACCACCACATCCTAGTAGTTATAGGAACATTATTTTTGGGTTTTGTTTCTTGTTCTACTAATCATGACAGGATCCAGAGTCAATTCATGGGCTTCGTCGATCGCGGGAGACGTGCCACCACCTTTGCAAATACCACAACCGTCACGAGAGGTGCACAAATATCCAAATGCACATGATCAGGTTAATGTATCTATACCACCATTTAATGGCCGTTTTAAACCTGCTTTATATATTGAATGGGAGTTCGACATAAAAAATATATTTGCTTCCCATAATTTCGATGAACATAAAAAGGTTAAGGTTGCGGTTGGTTCTTTCACTGGTTATGCTTTGGTTTGGTGGAGTGAATATTGTCGGTTACACCCTGATTATATACCTACTACTTGGTATGATTTGAAACTTGCCATGCGACATACTTTCGTCCCTGCTTATTATACTCGTGACATGATTAAGAAGTTGCAACACTTAAAACAAGGTAGTGAAACTGTAACAAAATATTATGATGATTTACAAACTACCTTGTTGCATTCCTCTTTAGAAGAAAGTGAAGATGATTTTATGGATAGATTTTGGGGAGGATTAAACCGTGATATTCAAGAGATACTAATTCATGAAGAGTGTTATACTATGGACCATTTGTTTCATCTTGCTTGCAAAGCTGAACAGGAAATAAAACGACGTGTTGGCCACGAGGAGAACAAGCGCACGGTGCACATTCCAAGAGTTGATATGATTGTTCCTTCAACTACTAGGCATACTATGACAACCACATCCGTTGTTGTCAGGACTACATCACCTCCACCATGTGACACATCGCCCCCGAGAGTGGCTACATCATCTGAGTTGATCATAAGAGGTAATGACAAAGGTACTGATCTTCCATCTCTACATGAGAATGATGAATGCCTTGTCAATTTGAATGCACCATCTGATGAGCTACCCACTACTTTGATCACACCACCTATTTTAGAGGACTACGTTGATAATTTGACTTTGCCATGTGATCAAACAACTGAAATACCAACAATTTTGAGTGCACCCATTGAATTAACTATTGATGCAAAAGAACCAATGTTTAATCATTTTGATATGACCTCTAATCTTGGTGATGATTCTGTGTTGAATGACTTATTGCATGTTTGCTTATTTAAGCATGTTGTAGCATGTAAATTTGATGCAAGTAAGGTTTATTCACCAATGTTGGGATGGTTTAATGATGAACATTGTGATGAGGACATCAATACAATTGTTACACCCACAGCCCCTGCTGCTATACATACTGGACCAATTACTAGAGCTCGTGCACGCCAACTAAATTACCAGGTACTTTCGTTTCTTGGTAATGATTCTAATGTTCATGAGAATATGATGCTGCCTAAATTGGATACATTTGTTTTGCTTACAAATGAAGGGCCTAGCTTGGAGAAGGATGAACATTGGAGCAAGAACAAGCATGGAGATGATGGCATGCGCAAGGGAAACAAGAACGGAGTTACAAGTGATGATTTCAGGACTTTGAAGCCACCATAATGGGTGCATGAAGCCTTGGACGAAAGATACAAGACGCCACTTCATAAATTTCGTCCCGAGGCTATTTTAGGTGCTGCGTCACCTTATTATTGGGCCAGGCCCATGTAATTTCGAAATACATAAGTATAGGCTATTTTTAGAGTCCGTATGTGTGGGGAAACAAGAGATAGGGTTGATTTCGGACCCCTCCACCAAGGGCCACGAAATTCCCCCCCTCTTCCTCCATATATACAGCCCTTAGGGCATCGTTTAGACTTTGGGTTTTGTTTAGATTAAAAGTTCGTCATAGCTGCAACTTCGCGTACTTCGTTTGTGTTCAACGACCAGACAAAGGCGTCACAGAACCCCACCTTGATCAATAAAGCTTTCATCTTATATTCGCAATATCCAGATTGCAATCTCAGTTTCTTGCTTGTTCTTCGTTTGCTCGCAGGAAACAGACCCTCGTGGTCAGGTTGATCGTGCTCCGGCGTGGTCAATAACCTCTCGGAGTTGGTTTAGCGATTGCTAAGGCGCGACGTCCTCGCACGTTCGTAGTCGGATCGTCAAAGTCGACTTCCACCAAAGCGAAATCCATCATCTCATCGAAAGACGGGACACCTTTGCCTCTATCAAAAAGTGACGTGAGAGAACTTTTTGGACAGCAAATAAACATCTCTTTCTTCCTTATCTTCATATGTGGATTGTACAAATGTCCCATACACCTGCAATTAGACAAAACACAAAAGTGTGTGAAGTATTTTTGTTCTGGATAACACAAATAGATTATTGAATAGTTTGCACTAGAAATCACCTGACAAATATGCATATATGCAATATTTTTGGTCATATCCAAGGTAGTCATGTCCTCATCATCCTCCCCTTCTTGAAAATAAAGCCGTCCTCGGCGTTGCTTAATCTGAAATGTGGCTAACAAAAGAGACAAGGTGTACATGTTGTATATGTATATGTCATCCATTTTTACTTCCTTTGATTTTTGCATATATGACACATGAATAGATGAGTAACTTGCATAGTTCATAAAATCTAAAGCCAAAAAATTAGCACAAGAAGTAGAAGGCATGAAAATATTGCAACTCAGTTTGCACATATAAGTGAAGCTCTTATTCATTTCAAAAGATTGACAACGTTCATCATTAAACCATCCCAACATTGGTGAATAAACCTTACTTGCATCAAATTTACATGCTACAACATGCTTAAATAAGCAAACATGCAATAAATCATTCAACACAGAATCATCACCAAGATTAGAGGTCATATCAAAATGATTAAACATTGGTTCTTTTGCATCAATAGTTAATTCAATGGGTGCACTCAAAATTGTTGGTATTTCAGTTGTTTGATCACATGGCAAAGTCAAATTATCAACGTAGTCCTCTAAAATAGGTGGTGTGATCAAAGTAGTGGGTAGCTCATCAGATGGTGCATTCAAATTGACAAGGCATTCATCATTCTCATGTAGAGATGGAAGATCAGTACGTTTGTCATTACCTCTTATGATCAACTCAGATGATGTAGCCACTCTCGGGGGCGATGTGTCACATGGTGGAGGTGATGTAGTCCTGACAACAACGGATGTGGTTGTCATAGTATGCCTAGTAGTTGAAGGAACAATCATATCAACTCTTGGAATGTGCACCGTGCGCTTGTTCTCCTCGTGGCCAACACGTCGTTTTATTTCCTGTTCAGCTTTGCAAGCAAGATGAAACAAATGGTCCATAGGATAACACTCTTCATGAATTAGTATCTCTTGAATATCACGGTTTAATCCTCCCCAAAATCTATCCATAAAATCATCTTCACTTTCTTCTAAAGAGGAATGCAACAAGGTAGTTTGTAAATCATCATAATATTTTGTTACAGTTTCACTACCTTGTTTTAAGTGTTGCAACTTCTTAATCATGTCACGAGTATAATAAGCAGGGACGAAAGTATGTCGCATGGCAAGTTTCAAATCATCCCAAGTAGTAGGTATATAATCAGGGTGTAACCGACAATATTCACTCCACCAAACCAAAGCATAACCAGTGAAAGAACCAACCGCAACCTTAACCTTTTTATATTCATTGAAATTATGGGAAGCAAATATAATTTTTATGTCGAACTCCCATTCAATATATAAAGCAGGTTTAAAACGGCCATTAAATGGTGGTATAGATACATTAACCTGATCATGTGCATGTGGATGTTTGTGCACCTGTCGTGACGGTTGTGGTATTTGCAAAGGTGGTGGCACGTCTCCCGCGATCGACAAAGCTCATGAATTGACTCTGGATCCTGTCATGATTAGTAGAACAAGAAACAAAACCCAAAAATAATGTTCCTAAAACTACTAGGATGTGGTGGTAAAACGCTCACAGTAAAGCAAATATCAATGTCTTACAAGTTCTTACCATGGAGCAGGCGGTGATCGGCAACCAACGGTGTCAAGTAACTCCGAATATTGAGTAAAGCAATTGCCACGGGAGCGTACGTATACACGGTGTAGAAATATGTGGAGCTGGGTTGGCTATTATGGTAGCAAAAGATTAGCAATAATCAATTCAAAGATGCAATGTTGAATAAACGCTCAACGACGGTACTGTGCTGGTCCTAGGCTAGACCGGACTAGAGACGCGAGCCTAGAACACTAATGAGGTCACAGCGTAGCACAACTAGCATCAATTAAGGATACTAAGTAGCTCTTGACAGCAAGATATAAGTGAAGATCACAATGGCAGTGAAGATAATGATGAAAAATAACTGCCAAGCAGGATATACAACAACTCTCTCTCCAACTTTCCTCTTGAAAAGTTTGAGACAATTTTCTGATAAATTATTTCAAAGAATGCTACTAACTCAAGCTTTCCAATGCAAAAAGAATCACTCAATTCCGAGTTGATATGAGGAGTCAAAGAATTCTAAAACTGGCCTAAAAAATTGGAACAAGCTGTGTTCACGAACTTCGGAGGGTAAAAAGACCTATTTAGAAGCCGATTTTGAGGTGTCAAATATTGAACTAGCTTCTGCAACTATTTAGATGCGGCTCGTCGCTATCTTCAATTTGAGTACTCACGGAGCCAAAACGGACTTCGTATGAGGAAGATACACCTGTTTTACTGAACAGTGCGCAAAACAGATTCCAATCCGAATTCAGGTACGAGATTGATTCTAGATAGATCCAATTTTTTTTTCTTCTCTCTTTTTTTTCTCACGCTTTTTTTTTCTTTTTCTTCTCCCTCTTTTTCTTTTTTTCTTTCCTTTTTTCTCTCTTTTTTTTCTTTATATTCTTTTTCTCCCTCTTTCCAAGACAAACTAGATAAGATGCAGATTCGATCAGGCGAAGATGTGAGTGACCTCAACTATGATTATGACAATAAACAGTGCGTAGCACATGGTGGAAATTGGTGGATGGGATGGTGGACAGCGGATGGGATAATGATGCAGCGGCTGCGTGACTAATGTGAACAGAACTCGAAACTCTAAAGGAACTAGACACTAAGACCAGCAACTCGACACGACGATGCAACCGATAATTCAACTATGCAAGCAATGAAAAGAAAATTGTAAAGGCTCAGACTGGCTTGGACCAAGGATGAATAGATCTAACTCTTTTTTGTGGCTTTTTCTTGGACAATAGGTAAGAAAATAAATCTAATCTAAGAAAACTGGAAATTCTCACCGAGCAACCTGAAAACTGATACCACTTGATAGAGGCGGGGTGTCCCGATCTTTCGATGAGATGATAACTATCGATTTGGTGGAGACGACTTTGACGATCCGACTACAAACGTGCACGACGTTGCGCCTTAGCAATCGCTAAACCAATCTCCTGAGGTTATTGACCACGCCGGAAGCACGATCAACCTGACCACGAAGGTCTATTCCTGCAAGCAATCGAAGAACAAGCAAGAATATGACAAAAGCAATCTGAATATTGCGAGTATATATGAAGTTTTGATAAATATGGGGATCCGTAAGCGGTCTTGGTCTGGTCGTTGGACACAAACGAAGTACACGAAGTTGCAATGGCTAACTTTTAACTAAACAAATCCCAAGGAAAAAGCTACTAGATGGATCTACTTATATAGGAGCAAGGGGTGGCGGCCAAGGAGGTGGGAGGACGTCCCAAGGCAGCCTAAAACTAAATCTAGGTCGTACAAGGCCAACGGGCCCAAGTGGAGGTGATGTAACACCTTTGGACTTGTAGTTTGACTCGGATTCTGCTGCAGCATCAGATTGTTTCGTCCACAACTCAATGCTCCGGACGAATTTGAAGGTGATTCCAATTGGGTTGGAAAGTGCACGAAATCTAGTTTCCAACAAAAAAAGAATCACCCAATTCGGAGTCCGTATTAAAAACTTGTGTGCGTTTTGAGTCAGGTATGTCTGTGCAGTCCGAATCTGAATCCAGAACGTGAGAGACTTGGACTCTATCTTCTCTTGGGCCAAAAGTGACGTGAGAGAACTTTTTGGACAGCAAATAAACATCTCTTTCTTCCTTATCTTCATATGTGGATTGTACAAATGTCCCATACACCTGCAATTAGACAAAACACAAAAGTGTGTGAAGTATTTTTGTTCTGGATAACACAAATAGATTATTGAATAGTTTGCACTAGAAATCACCTGACAAATATGCATATATGCAATATTTTTGGTCATATCCAAGGTAGTCATGTCCTCATCAATAGGTTCTCGAAAATGGCACACTTTATACCATGTCATAAAAGCGATGATGCTGTTAATGTTGCTGATTTGTTCTTTCGTGAAATTATTCGCTTACATGGTGTGCCAAATACTATTGTTTCAGATCGTGATACTAAATTTTTTAGCCACTTTTGGAGATGTTTATGGGCTAAGTTGGGGACTAAGCTGCTTTTTAGTACTACTTGTCACCCCCAAACTGATGGACAAACTGAAGTAGTCAATAGAACATTGTCTACTATGCTTAGGGCTGTTTTGAAGAATAACAAGAAAATGTGGGAAGAATGCTTGCCTCATATTGAATTTGCTTATAATCGTTCATTGCATTCTACTACTAAGATGTGCCCTTTTGAAATTGTGTATGGTTTCCTACCTCGTGCACCTATTGATTTGTTGCCTCTTCCATCTTCAGAGAAGGTTAATTTTGATGCTAAAGAATGTCCTGAATTGATTTTAAAAATGCATGAGTTAACTAAGGAAAACATTGAGCGTATGAATGCTAAATATAAACTTGCTGGAGATAAGGGTAGAAAACATGTTGTGTTTGCGCCTGGAGATCTTGTTTGGTTACATTTGCGTAAAGATAGATTTCCTAATCTGCGCAAATCAAAGCTAATGCCACGTGCTGATGGTCCTTTTAAGGTGTTAGAGAAAATAAATGATAATGCATATAAACTTGAGCTACCTGTAGATTTTGGGGTTAGTCCCACTTTTAACATTGCAGATTTGAAGCCTTATTTGGGTGAGGAAGATGCGCTTCCGTTGAGGACGACTTCATTTCAAGAAGGGGAGGATGATGAGGACATCAATACCATTGTTACACCCACAGCCCCTACTGTTACATATACTGGACCAATTACTAGAGCTCGCGCACGCCAATTAAATTACCAGGTACTTTCGTTTCTTGGTAATGATTCTAATGTTCATGAGATTATGATGCTGCCTAAATTGGATACATTTGTTTTGCTTACAAATGAAGGGCCTAGCTTGGAGAAGGATGAACATTGGAGCAAGAACACGCATGGATTTGATGGCATGCGCAAGGGGATCAAGAACAGAGTTACAAGTGATGATTTCAGGACTTTGAAGCCGCCATAAGGAGTGCATGAAGCCTTGGACGAAATATACAAGATGTCACTTCATAATATTCGTCCATAGGCTATTTTAGGTGCTGCGTCACCTTATTAATGGGCCAGGCCCATGTAATTTCGAAATACTTAAGTATAGGCTATTTTTAGAGTCCGTATGTGTGGGGAAACAAGAGTTAGGGTTGGTTTCGGACCCCACCCTCAAGGGCCACGAAATTCCCCCCTCTTCCTCCATATATACAGCCCTTAGGGCATCGTTTAGACTTTGGGTTTTGTTTAGATTAAAAGTTCGCCATAGCTGCAACTTCGCGTACTTCGTTTGTGTCCAACGACCAGACCAAGACGTCACAGAACCCCACCTTGATCAATAAAGCTTTCATCTTATATTCGCAATATCCCGATTGCAATCTCAGTTTCTTGCTTGTTCTTCGTTTGCTCGCAGGAAACAGACCCTCGTGGTCAGGTTGATCGTGCTCCGGCGTGGTCAATAACCCTCGGAAGTTGGTTTAGCGATTGCTAAGGCGCGACGTCTCGCACGTTCGTAGTCGGATCGTCAAGGTCGACTCCCACAGAAAACGATAGCCACCATCTCATCGAAACATCGGGACACCTTAGCCTCTATCAGATGCACCGGGAATTAAGTCAATTTGATGCTCAATCCCTCGAATAGGTGGTAATTCCGGTGGCACGTCTTGTGGAAAGACGTCAGCGAACTCCTGCAAAATGTTAGTGACAGCAGGAGGCAAAGAGGAAGGCACGTCCTCGAATGAAAATAATGCCTCTTTGCACACAAAAGCATAGTAAACAGATTTGCTAAAATCTAGATCATCAATATCAGATTTGCTGGCAAGTAAACATGCACTTTTCAATTTAATTACAGAAACAACACTAGATGATTTATTATTAGGCTTCATTTGTTTCTCAAATTCTTTTGCCACAATCTGATTTTCACTCTTATTTTTCTCCTGTTTTGCTTTATTAGCTCTATTAATATCATCTTTCAAAATGGAATCAGGAGTCATAGGAAGCAAAGTAATATTTTTATCCTTATGAACAAGAGTATACTCATTGTTTGTACCATGGTACGTCTTTCGATGAGATGGTGGCTATTGTTTTGGAGGAAGTCGACTTTGACGATCCGACTACGAACGTGTGAGGACGTCGCGCCTTAACAATCGCTAAACCAACTCCGAGAGGTTATTGACCACGCCGGAGCACGGTCAACCTGACCACGAAGGTCTGTTTCCTGCAGCCAAACGAAGAACAAGCAAGAAACTAAGATTGCAATCTGGATATTGCGAATATAAGATGAAAGCTTTATTGATCAAGGTGGGGTTCTCTGACGCCTTTGTCTCGTCGTTGAACACAAACGAAGTATGCCAAGTTGCGGCTATGGTGAACTTTAATCTAAACAAAACCCGAAGTCTAAACGATGCCCTAAGGGCTGTATATATGGAGGAAGAGGGGGATTTTATGGCCCTTGGAGGAGTCTGAAACCAACCATAACTCTTGTTTCCCCACACATACGGACTCTAAAAACAGCCTATACTTAAGTATTTCGAAAATACTTGGGCCTGGCCCAATAATAAGGTGACGCAGCACCTAGAATAGCCTCTGGACGAAATTTATGAAGTGACATCTTGTATATTTCGTCCAAGGCTTCATGCACTCCTTATGGTGGCTTTAAAGTCCTGAAATCCTCACTTGTAACTCCGTTCTTGATCCCCTTGCGCATGCCATCATCTCCATGCTTGAACTTGCTCCAAGGTTCATTTTTCTTGTCCAAACTAGGCCCTTCATTTGTAAGCAAAACAAATGTATCCAATTTAGGCGGCATCATATTGTCATGAACATTAGAATCGTTACCAAGAAATGAAAGTACGTGATAATTCAATTAGCATGCGCGAGCTCTAGTAATTGGTCCAGTATATATAGCAACGGGGGGCGGTGGGTGTAACAATGGTATTGATGTCCTCATCAAGACCCCTTTTAGGGAAGGATTCAAGACCTCCTCATGGAGAAGACCGGCTACCCTTGTGTCATCCTTAGTTGTCCATGGATCGTATATCTTTCCTTATGTACTCGAGGATCTAGCGCATGTGTGACTTATTCGTGTCGGTTTAGTGTTTCCTCTTGTGTTTCTCCTTGTGATTTCCCTCGTTTCCCTCTTCGTGTTCTTCGTGTTCATCACGGGATCCGCTCCTTTCGTGAAAGATCGGCCGATTAGGGTTCCACCCTACATCAACTTCAAATAATCATGACGATATCCAGGCAATGATCATTATATAGGCATCACGTCCAAGATTAGTATATCAACTCCTGCTTGTATCTACTTCTATTACTCAACACATCGACCGCTATCCAGCATGCATCTAGTGTATTACGTTCATGGAAAATGGAGTAATGCAATAAGAACAATAAAATGATGTAGAAAAGATCTATTCATGTAGGAATAGACCCCACCTTGTTATCCTTAATGGCATCGATCAATATGTGTCTTGCTGCCCCTTCTAGCATTGGAAAAGAACACCGCACAACTGAACCCATCACAAAGCACCTCTTTCCATGGCAAGAAAAATCAATCTAGTTGGCCTAACTAAACCAAAGATTCAAAGAAGAAATACGAATCTATAAGTAATCATGCATATAAGAGATCAAAACTCAAATAACTTTCATGGATAAAATAGATCTGATCATAAACTCAAAGTTCATCGGATCCCAATAAAAACACCGCAAAAAGAGTTGCATCAAATAGATCTCCAAGAGACCATTGTATTGAGAATCAAAAGAGAGAGAAGAATCCATCTAGCTATTAACTACAGAGCCGTAGGTGTTGGGGAAAGTTGCAGAAAATTAAAATTTTTCCTACGGTTTCACCAAGATCCATCTATGAGTTCATCTAAGCAACGAGTCAAGGGAGAGAGTTTGCATCTACATACCACTTGTAGATCGCGTGCGGAAGCTTGCAAGGTGATGATGGAGTCGTACTCGACGTGATTCGAATCACCGATGACCAAGTGCTGAACGGACAGCACCTCCGCGTTCAACACACGTACGGGACGGGAGACGTCTCCTCCTTCTTGATCCAGCAAGGGGAAAGGAGAGGTTGAGGAAGACAGCTCCACCGGCAGCACGACGGCATGGTGATGGTGGAGAGGCAGTACTCCGACAGGGCTTCGCCAAGCACACAATGGAGGAGGAGAGGTGTTGGGGAGGGGAGGGCTGCGCCTTGGAGGGTGGTCTGGCTGCCCTCCCCTCACCCCTCTATTTATAGGGGGAAGGGAGAAGGGGGCCGGCCCCCTAGAACCCATCTAGGGGGGGTGCGGCGGCCAAGGGGAGAGGGGGAGAGGGTGGCTTGCCCCCCAAGCCAAGGGGGGCGCCCCCTCTAGGGTTCCCCCCTCAACCCTAGGCGCAAGGGCCCAAGGGAGGGGGTGCGCCCAGCCCACCAGGGGCTGGCTCCCTGCCCCACGCAGCCCATGTGGCCCCCCGGGAGGGGTGGCCCCTCCCGGTGGACCCCCGGAACCCTTCCGGTGGCCCCGGTACAATACCGGTATGACCCCGAAACTTCCCGGTGTCCGTTTGACTTCCCATATATAAATCTTTACCTCCGGACCCTTCCGGAGCTCCTCGTGATGTCCAGGATCCCATCCGGGACTCCGAACAACATTCGGTAGTCACATACTAGTCTTCCTAATAACCCTAGCGTCACCGAACCTTAAGTGTGTAGACCCTACGGGTTTGGGAGACATGCAGACATGACCGAGACGCTCTTAGGTCAATAACCAACAGCGGGATCTGGATACCCATGATGGCTCCCACATGCTCCTCGATGTTGTCATCGGATGAACCACGATGTCGAGGATTCGATCAAACCCTGTACGCAATTCCCTTTGTCAATCGGTACGTTACTTGCCCGAGACTCGATCGTCGGTATCCCAATACCTTGTTCAGTCTCGTTACCGGCAAGTCACTTTACTCGTACCGTAATGCATGATCCCGTGTCCAACACCTTGGTCACATTGAGCTCATTATGATGATGCATTACCGAGTGGGCCCAGAGATACCTCTCCGTCATACGGAGTGACAAATCCCAATCTCGATCCGTGTCAACCCAACAGATACTTTCGGAGATACCTGTAATGCACCTTTATAGTCACCCAGTTACGTTGTGACGTTTGATACACCCAAGGCACTCTTACGATATCCGGGA
>NW_025227424.1:88277-89129 GCF_018294505.1 Triticum aestivum | reverse complement strand
CTCCCTCCTCAATTTCCGCGCCGGCCCTCTCCTTCTCCGCCACTTGGCGCTGCCCCCGCCGCCAGCCACCACCTCGCGCCGCCGCCAGGTCAGCGGAGGCGTCCCCGCGCCCACTCCCCGTTCGCCACGCGTCCCCTGGCGGCTTCCCCCCGCCGTGGCCCGCCCAGGCCCGGGCCAGGCCCGCGAAGCCCATCTGGGCCCGAGGCGCCCCAGCCTCCCGCGCCCGTGCGCTCGCCGATTCCTCCCCGAGCATCCCGATCTGCGCCGCCGGAGTTCTCTGTCGCCGGCGAGCCTCGTCGCCGCCGTCAGGTCGTCGAGTCCCCAGGCCAGTGCCGCCCCGCCGCCCTCTCCTTCTTTCTCCTTCCTTCTCCCTCTCCCTCATGGCTTCTCGCTCGCTCTCTATTGCCCCGCAGGGAACCACCGCAGCGCCGCGGAGCTTCGTCGCCACCGGCGTTGAGCTCGCCGCCCCACCTCCTCCTGTCGCCGGGAACGGACGGATCCGGTGGATCCCATCCAGATCCGCGGCTCTCCGCATCGCCCGCATCGCCGCGACTCCGCCGCCGCATGACCTCGCCGTCCGGGACGGATCGGGAGGAGCCCCGATCCCGACTGCGGTCGTTGACCCCCCCCCCCGTGGGCCTCCTCCACCAGCCACGTGGGCCCGCAAGCCCCGGCCCAGCGGCCTCCTCTGCTTCAGTCCACTTCGCCCCGCTCCACATTGACCGCGTGTCGCCTGCGTGCGTTGGCTGCGCCCAGGCCCAGCTGCTCCCCTCCGCCGCACGAGGCCCAGCGCCCCAAGCCGGCCTCCCTCTGCTGCCGACCGGGCCAAGGCCCACTGGGTGAGAAGCCCCA
>NW_025227424.1:72189-83470 GCF_018294505.1 Triticum aestivum | reverse complement strand
GTGGTCGGTGACTGAGCCGAGCTCAGTCTCACACCTTGTAACATAGGCAAGAACCCCTTCTTGGACTGATCCATTTTGAACCTCTTCAAAATCTTATCAAGGTATGTGCTTTGTGAAAGACTTATGAGGCGTCTCGATCTATCTCTATAGATCTTGATGCCTAATATATAAGCAGCTTCTCCAAGGTCCTTCATTGAAAAACACTTATTCAAGTAGGCCTTAATGCTGTCCAGAAATTCTATATTATTTCCCATCAAGAGTATGTCATCTACATATAATATGAGAAATGCTACAGAGCTCCCACTCACTTTCTTGTAAACGCAGGCTTCTCCATAAGTCTGCATAAACCCAAACGCTTTGATCATCTCATCAAAGCGAATGTTCCAACTCCGAGATGCTTGCACCAGTCCATAAATGGATCGCTGGAGCTTGCATACTTTGTTAGCGTTCCGAGGATCGACAAAACCTTCCGGCTGCATCATATACAATTCTTCCTTAAGATGCCCGTTAAGGAATGCTGTTTTGACGTCCATCTGCCATATCTCATAATCATAGTATGCGGCAATTGCTAACATGATTCGGACGGACTTCAGCTTCGCTACGGGAGAGAAAGTCTCGTCGTAGTCAATCCCTTGAACTTGTCGATAACCCTTAGCGACAAGTCGAGCCTTATAAATGGTAACATTACCATTCGCGTCCGTCTTCTTCTTAAAAATCCATTTGTTTTCTATCGCTCGCCAATCATCGGGCAAGTCTGTCAAAGTCCATACTTTGTTTCCATACATGGATTCTATCTCGGATTTCATGGCTTCAAGCCATTTGTTGGAATCCGGGCCCGCCATCGCTTCTTCATAGTTCGAAGGTTCATTGTTGTCTAACAACATGATTTCCAGGACAGGGTTGCCGTACCACTCTGGTGCGGAACGTGTCCTTGTGGACCTACGAAGTTCAGTAGTAACTTGATCCGAAGTACCTTGATCATCATCATTGTTTTCCTCTTCAGTTGGTGTGGGCATCACAGGAACGGTTTCCTGCGCTGCGCCACTTTCCCGCTCAAGAGGTAGTACTTCATCGAGTTCTACTTTCCTCCCACTTACTTCTTTCGAGAGAAACTCTTTTTTCCAGAAAGCATCCGTTCTTGGCAACAAAGATCTTGCCTTCGGATCTTAAGTAGAAGGTATACCCGACAGTTTCCTTAGGGTATCCTATGAATACGCATTTTTCCGACTTGGGTTCGAGCTTTTCAGGTTGACGTTTCTTGACATAAGCATCGCATCCCCAAACTTTTAGAAACGACAGCTTAGGTTTCTTTCCAAACCATAATTCATACGGTGTCGTCTCAACGGATTTAGACGGTGCCCTATTTAAAGTGAATGTAGCTGTCTCTAGAGCGTATCCCCAAAATGATAGCGGTAAATCGGTAAGAGACATCATAGACCGCACCATATCCAATAGAGTGCAATTACGACGTTTGGACACACCGTTTCGCTGAGGTGTTCCAGGCGGCGTGAGTTGTGAAACGATTCAACATTTCCTTAAGTGTGTACCAAATTCGTGACTTAAGTATTCTCCTCCATGATCTGATCGTAAGAATTTTATCTTTCGGTCACGTTGATTCTCTACCTCATTCTGAAATTCCTTGAACTTTTCAAAGGTCTCAGACTTGTGTTTCATTAAGTAGACATACCCATATCTACTCAAGTCATCAGTGAGAGTGAGAACATAACGATATCCTCCGCGAGCCTCAACGCTCATTGGACCGCACACATCGGTATGTATGATTTCCAACAAGTTGGTTGCTCGCTCCATTGTTCCGGAGAACGGAGTCTTGGTCATTTTGCCCAAGAGGCATGGTTCGCACGTGTCAAACGATTCATAATCAAGAGACTCTAAAAGTCCATCGGCATGGAGCTTCTTCATGCGCTTGACACCAATGTGACCAAGGCGGCAGTGCCACAAGTATGTGGGACTATCGTTATCAACTTTAAATCTTTTGGCATCTACACTATGAACATGTGTAATATTACGCTCGATATTCATTAAGAATAAACCATTGACCATCGGAGCATGACCATAAAACATATCTCTCATATAAATCGAACAACCATTATTCTCAGACTTAAATGAGTAGCCATCTCGTATTAAACGAGATCCAGATACAATGTTCATGCTCAAACTTGGCACTAAATAACAATTATTAAGGTTCAAAACTAATCCCGTAGGTAAATGTAGAGGCAGCGTGCCGACGGCGATCACATCGACTCTAGAACCATTCCCGACGCGCATCGTCACCTCGTCCTTCGCCAGTCTCCGTTTATTCCGCAGCTCCTGCTGTGAGTTACAAATATGAGCAACGGCACCGGTATCAAATACCCAGGAGTTACTACGAGTACTGGTAAGGTACACATCAATCACATGTATATCAAATATACCTTTGGTGTTGCCGGCCTTCTTATCCGCTAAGTATTTGGGGCAGTTCCGCTTCCAGTGAC
This sequence comes from Triticum aestivum, assembly GCF_018294505.1. Taxonomy (NCBI): domain Eukaryota; kingdom Viridiplantae; phylum Streptophyta; class Magnoliopsida; order Poales; family Poaceae; genus Triticum; species Triticum aestivum. The sequence goes on along the minus strand of NW_025227424.1, from coordinate 80,978 downwards.
CCTTCCCCTTGCAATAAAAGCACTCAGTCTCAGGCTTGGGTCCATTCTTTGACTTCTTCCCGGTAACTGGCTTACTAGGCGCGGCAACATCTTTGCCGTCCTTCTTGAAGTTCTTCTTACCCTTGCCCTTCTTGAACTTAGTGGTCTTATTGACCATCAACACTTGATGTTCTTTCTTGATTTCAGCCTCTGCTGACTTCAGCATCGAGAACACTTCAGGAATGGTCTTTTCCATCCCCTGCATGTTGTAGTTCATCACAAAGCTCTTGTAGCTTGGTGGGAGCGACTGGAGGATTCTGTCAATGACCGCCTCATCTGGGAGGTTAATGTTCAGCTGGGTCATGCGGTTGTGCAACCCAGACATCTTCAGGATGTGCTCACTGACAGAACTGTTTTCCTCCATCTTACAACTGTAGAACTTGTCGGAGACATCATATCTCTCGACCCGGGCATGAGCTTGAAAAACTAGTTTCAGCTCTTCGAACATCTCATATGCTCCGTGGTGCTCAAAACGCTTTTGGAGCCCCGGTTCTAAGCTGTAAAGCATGCCGCACTGAACGAGGGAGTAATCATCAGCACGAGACTGCCAAGCATTCATAATGTCTTGGTTCTCTGGGACGGGAGCGTCACCTAGCGGTCCTTCTAGGACGTATTGTTTCCTGGCAGCTATGAGGATGATCCTCAGGTTCCGGACCCAGTCCGTATAGTTGCTGCCATCATCTTTCAGCTTGGTTTTCTCTAGGAACGCGTTGAAGTTCATGTTGACATTAGCGTTAGCCATTGATCTACAAGACATATTTGCAAAGGTTTTAGACTAAGTTCATGATAATAAAGTTCTAATCAAATTATGAACTCCCACTTAGATTAGACATCCCTCTAGTCATCTAAGTGTTACACGATCCGAGTCGACTAGCCCGTGTCCGATCATCACGTGAGACGGACTAGTCATCGTCGGTGAACATTCTCATGTTGATCGTATCTTCCATACGACTCGTGTTCGACCTTTCGGTCTCCGTGTTCCGAGGCCATGTCTGCACATGCTAGGCTCGTCAAGTTAACCCTAAGTGTTTTCGCTGTGTAAAGCTGTCTTACACCCGTTGTATGTGAACGTAAGAATCCATCACACCCGATCATTACGTGGTGCTTAGAAGCGACGAACTGTAGCAACGGTGCACAGTTAGGGGAGAACACTTCTTGAAATTTTTGTAAGGGATCATCTTATTTACTACCGTCGTCCTAAGTAAACAAGATGCATAAACATAATAAACATCACATGTAATTATATAGTTGTGACATGATATGGCCAATATCATATAGCTCCATTGATCTTCATCTTCGGGGCTCCATGATCATCTTGTCACCGGCTTGACACCATGATCTCCATCATCATGATCTCCATCATCGTGTCTTCATGAAGTTGTCACGCCAACGACTACTTCTACTTCTATGACTAATGTTTAGCAATAAAGTAAAGTAGTTTACATGGCGTTATTCAATGACATGCAGGTCATACAAAAAATAAAGACAACTCCTATGGCTCCTGCCGGTTGTCATACTCATCGACATGCAAGTCGTGAATCCTATTACAAAGAACATGATCTCATACATCACAATTCATCATTCATCACAACTTCTGGCCATATCACATCACATGATCAATCGCTGCAAAAACAAGTTAGACGTCCTCTAATTGTTGTTGCATCTTTTACGTGGCTGCAATTGGGTTCTAGCAAGAACGTTTTCTTACCTACGAATCACCACAACGTGATTTTGTCAACTTCTATTTACCCTTCATAAGGGCCCTGTTCATCGATTCCCTCCAACTAAAGTGGGAGAGACAGACACCCGCCAGCCACCTTATGCAACTAGTGCATGTCAGTCGGTGGAACCGGTCTCACGTAAGCGTACGTGTAAGGTTGGTCCGGGCCGCTTCATCCCACAATACCGTTGAGCAAGAAAAGACTAGTAGAGGCAAGTAAGATGACAAAATCCACGCCCATAACAAAATTGTGTTCTACTCGTGCAAAGAGAACTACGCATAGACCTAGCTCATGATGCCACTGTTGGGGAACGTTGCAGAAAATTAAAATTTTTTTCCTACGGTTTCACCAAGATCCATCTATGAGTTCATCTAAGCAACGAGTCAAGGGAGAGAGTTTGCATCTACATACCACTTGTAGATCGCGTGCGGAAGCTTGCAAGGTGATGATGGAGTCGTACTCGACGTGATTCGAATCACCGATGACCAAGTGCTGAACGGACAGCACCTCCGCGTTCAACACACGTACGGGACGGGAGACGTCTCCTCCTTCTTGATCCAGCAAGGGGAAAGGAGAGGTTGAGGAAGACAGCTCCACCGGCAGCACGACGGCGTGGTGATGGTGGAGAGGCAGTACTCCGATAGGGCTTCGCCAAGCACACAACGGAGGAGGAGAGGTGTTGGGGAGGGGAGGGCTGCGCCTTGGAGGGTGGTCTGGCTGCCCTCCCCTCACCCCTCTATTTATAGGGGGAAGGGAGAAGGGGGCCGGCCCCCTAGAACCCATCTAGGGGGGTGCGGCGGCCAAGGGGAGAGGGGGAGAGGGTGGCTTGCCCCCCAAGCCAAGGGGGGCGCCCCCTCTAGGGTTCCCCCCTCAACCCTAGGCGCAAGGGCCCAAGGGAGGGGGTGCGCCCAGCCCACCAGGGGCTGGCTCCCTGCCCCACGCAGCCCATGTGGCCCCCCGGGAGGGGTGGCCCCTCCCGGTGGACCCCCGGAACCCTTCCGGTGGCCCCGGTACAATACCGGTATGACCCCGAAACTTCCCGGTGTCCGTTTGACAACTTCCCATATATAAATCTTTACCTCCGGACCCTTCCGGAGCTCCTCGTGACGTCCAGGATCCCATCCGAGACTCCGAACAACATTCGGTAGTCACATACTAGTCTTCCTAATAACCCTAGCGTCACCGAACCTTAAGTGTGTAGACCCTACGGGTTCGGGAGACATGCAGACATGACCAAGACGCTCTTAGGTCAATAACCAACAGCGGGATCTGGATACCCATGATGGCTCCCACATGCTCCTCGATGTTGTCATCAGATGAACCACGATTTCGAGGATTCGATCAAACCCTGTACGCAATTCCCTTTGTCAATCGGTACGTTACTTGCCCGAGACTCGATCGTCGGTATCCCAATACCTTGTTCAGTCTCGTTACCGGCAAGTCACTTTACTCGTACTGTAATGCATGATCCCGTGTCCAACACCTTGGTCACATTGAGCTCATTATGATGATGCATTACCGAGTGGGCCCAGAGATACCTCTCCGTCATACGGAGTGACAAATCCCAATCTCGATCCGTGTCAACCCAACAGATACTTTCGGAGATACCTGTAATGCACCTTTATAGTCACCCAGTTATGTTGTGACGTTTGATACACCCAAGGCACTCTTACGATATCCGGGAGTTACACGATCTCATGGTCGAAGGAAGAGATACTTGACATTGGCAAAGCTCTAGCAAAACGAACTACACGATCTTTTATGCTATGCTTAGGATTGGGTCTTGTCCATCACATCATTCTCCTAATGATGTGATTCCGTTATCAACGACATCCAATGTCCATAGTCAGGAAATCATGACAATCTGTTGATCACAACGAGCTAGTCAACTAGAGGCTCACCAGGGACATATTGATGAGGACATGACTACCTTGGATATGACCAAAAATATTGCATATATGCATATTTGTCAGGTGATTTCTAGTGCAAACTATTCAATAATCTATTTATGTTATCCAGAACAAAAATACTTCACACACTTTTGTGTTTTGTCTAATTGCAGGTGTATGGGACATTTGTACAATCCACATATGAAGATAAGGAAGAAAGAGATGTTTATTTGCTGTCCAAAAAGTTCTCTCACGTCACTTTTGGCCCAAGAGAAGATAGAGTCCAAGTCTCTCACGTTCTGGATTCAGATTCGGACTGCACAGACATACCTGACTCAAAACGCACACAAGTTTTTCATACGGACTCCGAATTGGGTGATTCTTTTTTTGTTGGAAACTAGATTTCGTGCACTTTCCAATCCAATTGGAATCACCTTCAAATTCGTCCGGAGCGTTGAGTTGTGGACGAAACAATCTGATGCTGCAGCAGAATCCGAGTCAAACTACAAGTCCAAAGGTGTTACATCACCTCCACTTGGGCCCATGAGCCTTGTACGACCTAGGGTTAGTTTTAGGCTGCCTTGGGACGTCCTCCGACCTCCTTGGCCGCCACCCCTTGCTCCTATATAAGTAGATCCATCTAGTAGCTTTTTCCTTGGGATTTGTTTAGTTAAAAGTTAGCCATTGCAACTTCGTGTGCTTCGTTTGTGTCCGACGACCAGACCAAGACCACTTTTCGGATCCCCACCTTTATCAATACTTCATACATATTTGCAATATTCAGATTGCTTTTATCATATTCTTGCTCGTTCTTCAATTGCTTGCAGGAATAGACCTTCGTGGTCAGGTTGATCATGCACCGGCGTGGTCAATAACCTCTGGAGATTGGTTTAGCGATTGCTAAGGCGCAACGTCGTGCACGTTTGTAGTCGGATCGTCAAAGTCGTCTCCACCAAATCGATAGTTACCATCTCATCGAAAGATCGGGACACCCCCGCCTCTATCAAGTGGTATCAGTTTTCAGGTTGCTCGGTGAGAATTTTCAGTTTTCCTAGATTAGATTTATTTTCTTACCTATTTTCTAAGAAAAAGCCACAAAACAAAAGTTAGATCTATTCATCCTTTGTCCTAGCCAGACTGAGCCTTTGCAATTTTCTTTTCATTGTTTGCACTATTGAATTATCGGTTGCATCGCCGTGTCGAGTTGCTGGTCTTAGTGTCTAGTTCCTTTAGAGTTTCGAGTTCTGTTCACATTAGTCACGCAGCCGCTGCATCATTATCCCATCCGCTGTCCACCATCCCATCCACCAATTTCCACCATGTGCTACGCACTGTTTATTGTCATAATCATAGTTGAGGTCACTCACATCTTCGCCTGATCGAATCTGCATCTTATCTAGTTTGTCTTGGAAAGAGGGAGAAAAAGAAGATAAAGAAAAAAAGATAGAAAAAAGGAAAGAAAAAAAAAAGAAAAAGAGGGAGAAGAAAAAGAAAAAAAAAAGCGTGAGAAAAAAAGAGAGAAAAAAAATTGGATCTATCTAGAATCAATCTCGTACCTGAATTCGGATTGGAATCTGTTTTGTGCACTGTTCAATAAAACAGCTTGGCTATTGTTTCACATCATTATCTTTACTGCCGTTGTGATCTTCACTTATATCTTGCTGTCCAGAGCTACTTTGTATCCTTCATTGATGCTGGTTGTGCTACGACGTGACCTCATTAGTGTTCTAGGCTCGCGTCTCTAGTCCGGTCTAGCCTAGGACCAGCACAGTACCATCGTTGAGCGTTTATTCAACATTGCATCTTTGAATTGATTATTGCTAATCTTTTGCTACCATATATAGCCAACCCAGCTCCACATATTTCTACACCGTGTATACGTACGCTCCCCTGGCAATCGCTTTACTCAATATTCGGAGTTACTTGACACCGCTGGTTGCCGATCACCGCCTGCTGCATGGTAAGAACTTGTAAGACATTGATATTTGCTTTACTGTGAGAGTTTTACCACCACATCCTGATAGAGGCGAGGTGTCCCGTCTTTCGATGAGATGGTGGATTTCGCTTTGGTGGAAGTCGACTTTGACGATCCGACTACGAACGTGCGAGGACGTCGCGCCTTAGCAATCGCTAAACCAACTCCGAGAGGTTATTGACCACGCCGGAGCACGATCAACCTGACCACGAGGGTCTGTTTCCTGCGAGCAAACGAAGAACAAGCAAGAAACTGAGATTGCAATCTGGATATTGCGAATATAAGATGAAAGCTTTATTGATCAAGGTGGGGTTCTGTGACGCCTTTGTCTGGTCGTTGAACACAAACGAAGTACGCGAAGTAGCAGCTATGGCGAACTTTTAATCTAAACAAAACCCAAAGTCTAAACGATGCCCTAAGGGTTGTATATATGGAGGAAGAGGGGGGGAATTTCGTGGCCCTTGGTGGAGGGGTCCGAAATCAACCCTATCTCTTGTTTCCCCACACATACGGACTCTAAAAATAGCCTATACTTATGTATTTCGAAATTACATGGGCCTGGCCCAATAATAAGGTGACGCAGCACCTAAAATAGCCTCGGGACGAAATTTATGAAGCGGCATCTTGTATATTTCGTCCAAGGCTTCATGCACCCATTATGGTGGCTTCAAATTCCTGAAATCATCACTTGTAACTCCGTTCTTGTTCCCCTTGCGCATGCCATCATCTCCATGCTTGTTCTTGCTCCAATGTTCATCCTTCTCCAAGCTAGGCCCTTCATTTGTAAGAAAAACAAATGTATCCAATTTAGGCAGCATCATATTCTCATGAACATTAGAATCATTACCAAGAAACGAAAGTACCTGGTAATTTAGTTGGCGTGCACGAGCTCTAGTAATTGGTCCAGTATGTATAGCAGCAGGGGCTGTGGGTGTAACAATTGTATTGATGTCCTCATCATCCTCCCCTTCTTGAAATGAAGTCGTCCTCGACGGAAGTTCATCTTCCTCACCCAAATAAGGCTTCAAATCTGCAATGTTAAAAGTGGGACTAACCCCAAAATCTGCAGGCAGCTCAAGTTTATATGCATTATCATTTATTTTCTCTAACACCTTAAAGGGACCATCAGCACGTGGCATTAACTTTGATTTGCGCAAATCAGGAAATCTATCCTTACGCAAATGTAACCAAACAAGATCTCCAGGTGCAAAAACAACATGTTTTCTACCCTTATCTCCAGCATGTTTATATTTAGCATTCATGCGCTCAATGTTTTCCTTAGTTAACTCATGCATTTTTAAAATCAATTCAGCACGTTGTTTAGCATCAAAATTAACCTTCTCCGAAGATGGAAGAGGAAACAAATCAATAGGTGCACGAGGTAGGAAACCATACACAACTTCAAAAGGGCACATCTTAGTAGTAGAATGCAATGAACGATTATAAGCAAATTCAATATGAGGCAAGCATTCCTCCCACATTTTCTTATTATTCTTCAAAACAGCCCTAAGCATAGTAGACAATGTTCTATTGACTACTTCAGTTTGTCCATCAGTTTGGGGGTGACAAGTAGTACTAAAAAGCAGTTTAGTCCCCAACTTAGCCCATAAACATCTCCAAAAGTGGCTAAGAAATTTAGTATCACGATCTGAAACAATAGTATTTGGCACACCATGCAAGCGAATAATTTCACGAAAGAACAAATCAGCAACATTAACAGCATCATCGCTTTTATGACATGGTATAAAGTGTGCCATTTTCGAGAATCTATCCACGACAACAAATATGCTATCCCTCCCCTTCTTTGTTCGAGGTAAACCTAAAACAAAGTCCATAGATATATCCTCCCAAGGAACACTAGGTACAGGCAAAGGCATATATAAACCATGAGGATTGAGTCGTGACTTAGCTTTTTGACATGTAGTGCAGCGAGCAATAAAACGCTCAACATCTCGTCTCTTCTTTGGCCAAAAGAAATGTGTAGCAAGTACGTCCTCCGTCTTCTTCACGCTAAAGTGTCCCATTAATCCTCCTCCATGCGCCTCCTGCAACAACAAAAGACGAACGGAACTAGCTGGAATGCATAGCTTGTTAGCACGAAACACAAATCCATCGTTAACAACAAACTTGTTCCACATTCTTCCTTCTTTACAATTCTGCATTACATCTTTAAAATCAGCATCATGCACATATTGATCTTTGATGGTCTCCAAACCAAATATTTTGAAGTCAAGTTGTGAAAGCATAGTATAGCGACGAGACAATGCATCAGCAATAACATTTTCTTTTCCCTTCTTGTGTTTAATGACATAAGGGAAAGTCTCAATGAATTCAACCCATTTAGCATGTCTACGATTCAGTTTAGCTTGACTTTTAATATGTTTCAAAGATTCATGATCAGAATGTATAATAAATTCTTTGGGCCATAAATAATGTTGCCATGTTTCTAAAGTCCGAACAAGAGCATATAATTCTTTATCATAAGTAGAATAATTCAGACTAGGCCCACTCAATTTTTCAGAAAAGTATGCAACAGGTTTGCCATCTTGTAATAACACACCTCCTAATCCAATTCCACTAGCATCACATTCAAGCTCAAAAGTCTTATTAAAATCAGGAAGTTGGAGTAAAGGAGCATGTGTCAACTTATCTTTCAATACCGTGAAGGCTTCTCCCTGTGCAGTACCCCAAAGAAAAGGCACATCTTTCTTTGTAAGCTCATTGAGAGGTGCAGCAATGGTGCTGAAATCTCTCACAAAACGCCTATAGAATCCAGCGAGGCCAAGAAAACTCCTCACTTGTGTGACCGTTTTGGGCTGCGGCCAACTCTCAATAGCTTCAATCTTGGCTTTATCAACTTCAATTCCCTGTGGAGTAACAACATAGCCAAGAAAAGATACTCGGTCGGTGCAAAAGGTGCACTTCCCAAGGTTACCAAACAAATGTGCATCACGTAGAGCAATAAAAACAGCACGTAAATGTTCCAAATGTTCTTCCAAAGATCTGCTATAAATCAATATGTCATCAAAGTAAACTACCACAAATCGTCCAATGAAAGCACGTAAAACTTCGTTCATTAATCTCATGAAAGTACTAGGTGCATTAGTTAACCCAAAAGGCATGACTAACCACTCATATAATCCAAACTTAGTTTTAAATGCTGTT
>NW_025227424.1:0-68649 GCF_018294505.1 Triticum aestivum | reverse complement strand
TTTCGACCAATTTTTTTTTTTTACTGCCCGGACCCAAAAACTGGAAACGGGTCAAAAAAAACTTCCTATAATGGCACCTGTCTCAAAACACTCAGAAACACCTAAAAATAGGATAGCCAGAAAATTTTTCGAAAAATGCGTTTTCGAAAAATTTTGGGCCTAAACGGAGCGTGGCTACCCGACTCTTTTTTGTGGCTTTTTGTTGGACAATAGGTAAGAAAATAAATCTAATCTAGGAAAACTGGAAATTCTCACCGAGCAACCTGAAAACTGATACCACTTGATAGAGGCGAGGTGTCCCGTCTTTCGATGAGATGGTGGATTTCGCTTTGGTGGAAGTCGACTTTGACGATCCGACTACGAACGTGCGAGGACGTCGCGCCTTAGCAATCGCTAAACCAACTCCGAGAGGTTATTGACCACGCTGGAGCACGATCAACCTGACCACGAGGGTCTGTTTCCTGCGAGCAAACGAAGAACAAGCAAGAAACTGATATTGCAATCTGGATATTGCGAATATAAGATGAAAGCTTTATTGATCAAGGTGGGGTTCTGTGACGCCTTTGTCTGGTCGTTGAACACAAACGAAGTACGCGAAGTTGCAGCTATGGCGAACTTTTAATCTAAACAAAACCCAAAGTCTAAACGATGCCCTAAGGGCTGTATATATGGAGGAAGAGGGGGGGAATTTCGTGGCCCTTGGTGGAGGGGTCCGAAATCCACCCTATCTCTTGTTTCCCCACACATACGGACTCTAAAAAATAGCCTATACTTATGTATTTCGAAATTACATGGGCCTGGCCCAATAATAAGGTGACGCAGCACCTAAAATAGCCTCGGGACGAAATTTATGAAGCGGCATCTTGTATATTTCGTCCAAGGCTTCATGCACCCATTATGGTGGCTTCAAAGTCCTGAAATCATCACTTGTAACTCCGTTCTTGTTCCCCTTGCGCATGCCATCATCTCCATGCTTGTTCTTGCTCCAATGTTCATCCTTCTCCAAGCTAGGCCCTTCATTTGTAAGAAAAACAAATGTATCCAATTTAGGCAGCATCATATTCTCATGAACATTAGAATCATTACCAAGAAACGAAAGTACCTGGTAATTTAGTTGGCGTGCACGAGCTCTAGTAATTGGTCCAGTATGTATAGCAGCAGGGGCTGTGGGTGTAACAATTGTATTGATGTCCTTATCACATCCTAGTAGTTATAGGAACATTATTTTTGGGTTTTGTTACTTGTTCTACTAATCATGACAGGATCCAGAGTCAATTCATGGGCTTTGTCGATCGCGGGAGACGTGCCACCACCTTTGCAAATACCACAACCGTCACGAGAGGTGCACAAACATCCAAATGCACATGATCAGGTTAATGTATCTATACCACCATTTAATGGCCGTTTTAAACCTGCTTTATATATTGAATGGGAGTTCGACATAAAAAATATATTTGCTTCCCATAATTTCGATGAACATAAAAAGGTTAAGGTTGCAGTTGGTTCTTTCACTGGTTATGCTTTGGTTTGGTGGAGTGAATATTGTCGGTTACACCCTGATTATATACCTACTACTTGGGATGATTTGAAACTTGCCATGCGACATACTTTCGTCCCTGCTTATTATACTCGTGACATGATTAAGAAGTTGCAACACTTAAAACAAGGTAGTGAAACTGTAACAAAATATTATGATGATTTACAAACTACCTTGTTGCATTCCTCTTTAGAAGAAAGTGAAGATGATTTTATGGATAGATTTTGGGGAGGATTAAATCGTGATATTCAAGAGATACTAATTCATGAAGAGTGTTATCCTATGGACCATTTGTTTCATCTTGCTTGCAAAGCTGAACAGTAAATAAAACGACGTGTTGGCCACGAAGAGAACAAGCGCACGGTGCACATTCCAAGAGTTGATATGATTGTTCCTTCAACTACTAGGCATACTACGACAACCACATCCGTTGTTGTCAGGACTATATCACCTCCACCATGTGACACATCGCCCCCGAGAGTGGCTACATCATCTGAGTTGATCATAAGAGGTAATGACAAAGGTACTGATCTTCCATCTCTACATGAGAATGATGAATGCCTTGTCAATTTGAATGCACCATCTGATGAGCTACCCACTACTTTGATCACACCACCTATTTTAGAGGACTACGTTGATAATTTGACTTTGCCATGTGATCAAACAACTGAAATACCAACAATTTTGAGTGCACTCATTGAATTAACTATTGATGCAAAAGAACCAATGTTTAATCATTTTGATATGACCTCTAATCTTGGTGATGATTCTGTGTTGTATGACTTATTGCATGTTTGCTTATTTAAGCATGTTGTAGCATGTAAATTTGATGCAAGTAAGGTTTATTCACCAATGTTGGGATGGTTTAATGATGAACATTGTCAATCTTTTGAAATGAATAAGAGCTTCACTTATATGTGCAAACTGAGTTGCAATATTTTCATGCCTTCTACTTCTTGTGCTAATTTTTTGGCTTTAGATTTTATGAACTATGCAAGTTACTCATCTATTCATGTGTCATATATGCAAAAATCAAGGGAAGTAAAAATGGATGACATATACATATACAACATGTACACCTTGTCTCTTTTGTTAGCCACATTTCAGATTAAGCAACGCCGAGGACGGCTTTATTTTCAAGAAGGGGAGGATTATGAGGACATGACTACCTTGGATATGACCAAAAATATTGCATATATGCATATTTGTCAGGTGATTTCTAGTGCAAACTATTCAATAATCTATTTATGTTATCCAGAACAAAAATACTTCACACACTTTTGTGTTTTGTCTAATTGCAGGTGTATGGGACATTTGTACAATCCACATATGAAGATAAGGAAGAAAGAGATGTTTATTTGCTGTCCAAAAAGTTCTCTCACGTCACTTTTGGCCCAAGAGAAGATAGAGTCCAAGTCTCTCACGTTCTGGATTCAGATTCGGACTGCACAGACATACCTGACTCAAAACGCACACAAGTTTTTCATACGGACTCCGAATGATGAGGACATCAATACAATTGTTACACCCACAGCCCCTGCTGCTATACATACTGGACCAATTACTAGAGCTCGTGCACGCCAACTAAATTACCAGGTACTTTCGTTTCTTGGTAATGATTCTAATGTTCATGAGAATATGATGCTGCCTAAATTGGATACATTTGTTTTGCTTACAAATGAAGGGTCTAGCTTGGAGAAGGATGAACATTGGAGCAAGAACAAGCATGGAGATGATGGCATGCGCAAGGGGAACAAGAACGGAGTTACAAGTGATGATTTCAGGACTTTGAAGCCACCATAATGGGTGCATGAAGCCTTGGACGAAATATACAAGATGCCACTTCATAAATTTCGTCCCGAGGCTATTTTAGGTGCTGCGTCACCTTATTATTGGGCCAGGCCCATGTAATTTCGAAATACATAAGTATAGGCTATTTTTAGAGTCCGTATGTGTGGGGAAACAAGAGATAGGGTTGATTTCGGACCCCTCCACCAAGGGCCACGAAATTCCCCCCCTCTTCCTCCATATATACAGCCCTTAGGGCATCGTTTAGACTTTGGGTTTTGTTTAGATTAAAAGTTCGCCATCGCTGCAACTTCGCGTACTTCGTTTGTGTTCAACGACCAGACAAAGGCGTCACAGAACCCCACCTTGATCAATAAAGCTTTCATCTTATATTCGCAATATCCAGATTGCAATCTTAGTTTCTTGCTTGTTCTTCGTTTGCTCGCAGGAAACAGACCCTCGTGGTCAGGTTGATCGTGCTCCGGCGTGGTCAATAACCTCTCGGAGTTGGTTTAGCGATTGCTAAGGCGCGACGTCCTCGCACGTTCGTAGTCGGATCGTCAAAGTCGACTTCCACCAAAGCGAAATCCACCATCTCATCGAAAGACGGGACACCTTTGCCTCTATCATCGTTGCACGTTTGTAGTCGGATCGTCAAAGTCGTCTCCACCAAATCGATAGTTATCATCTCATCGAAAGATCGGGACACCCCGCCTCTATCAAGTGGTATCAGTTTTCAGGTTGCTCGGTGAGATTTTACAGTTTTTCATAGTTTAGATCGCATCTGTCATTCATACCTATAGTTCATGAAAAAGCCACAAAAAAAGTTAGATCTGTTCATCCTTTATCCAAGCCAGTCTGAGCCTTTGCAATTTTCTATTCGTTGCTTGCATAGTTGAATTATCGGTTGCATCGTCGTGTCAGTTGCTGGTCTTAGTGTCTAGTTCCTTTAGAGTTTCGAGTTCTGTTCACATTAGTCACGCCGCCGCTGCATCATTATCCCTTCCGCTGTCCACCATCCCATCTATTAATTTCCACCACGTGCTACGCGCTGTTCATTGTCATAATCATAGTTGAGGTCATTCACATCTTTGCCTGATCCAATCTGCATCTTATCTAGTTTGTCTTGGAAAGAGGGAGAAAAAAAAAGAGAAAAAAGAGAGAAAAAAAGGAAAGAAAAAAAAAGAAAAAGAGAGAGAAGAAAAAGAAAAAAAAGCGTGAGGAAAAAAAAGAGAGAAGAAGAAAAAAATCGGATCTATCTAAAATCAATCTCGTACCTGAATTCGGATTAGAATCTGTTTTGCGCACTGTTCAGTAAAACAGGTGTATCTTCCTCAGATGAAGTCCGTTTTGGCTCCGTGAGTACTCAAATTGAAGCTAGCGACGAGCCGCATGTAAATAGTTGCAGAAGCTAGTTCAATATTTGACACCTCAAAATCGTCTTCTAAATAGGTCTTTTTGCTCTCCGAAGTTCGTGAACACAACTTGTTCCAATTTTTCAGGCCAGTTTTAAAATTCTTTAACTCCTCATATCAATTCAGAATTGAGTGATTCTTTTTGCATTGGAAAGCTTGAGTTAGTAGCAAACTTTTCAAGAGGAAAGTTGAAGAGAGAGTTTTTATATATCCTGCTTGGCAGTTGTTTTTCATCATTATCTTCACTGCCGTTGTGATCTTCACTTATATCTTGCTGTCAAGAGCTACTTACTATTCTTCATTGGTGCTAGTTGTGCTACGCCGTGACCTTATTAGTGTTCTAGGCTCGCGTCTCTAGTCCGGTCTAGCCTAGGACCAGCACAGTACCGTCGTTGAGCGTTTATTCAACATTGCATCTTTGAATTGATTATTGCTAATTTTTTGCTACCATATATAGCCAACCCAGCTCCACATATTTCTACACCGTGTATACGTAAGCTCCCCTGGCAATCGCTTTACTCAATATTCGGAGTTACTTGACACCGCTGGTTGCCGATCACCGCCTGCTGCATGGTAAGAACGTGTAAGACATTGATATTTGCTTTACTGTGAGCGTTTTACCACCACATCCTAGTAGTTATAGGAACATTATTTTTGGGTTTTGTTTCTTGTTCTACTAATCATGACAGGATCCAGAGTCAATTCATGGGCTTCGTCGATCGCGGGAGACGTGCCACCACCTTTGCAAATACCACAACCGTCACGAGAGGTGCACAAATATCCAAATGCACATGATCAGGTTAATGTATCTATACCACCATTTAATGGCCGTTTTAAACCTGCTTTATATATTGAATGGGAGTTCGACATAAAAAATATATTTGCTTCCCATAATTTCGATGAACATAAAAAGGTTAAGGTTGCGGTTGGTTCTTTCACTGGTTATGCTTTGGTTTGGTGGAGTGAATATTGTCGGTTACACCCTGATTATATACCTACTACTTGGGATGATTTGAAACTTGCCATGCGACATACTTTCGTCCCTGCTTATTATACTCGTGACATGATTAAGAAGTTGCAACACTTAAAACAAGGTAGTGAAACTGTAACAAAATATTATGATGATTTACAAACTACCTTGTTGCATTCCTCTTTAGAAGAAAGTGAAGATGATTTTATGGATAGATTTTGGGGAGGATTAAACCGTGATATTCAAGAGATACTAATTCGTGAAGAGTGTTATCCTATGGACCATTTATTTCATCTTGCTTGCAAAGCTGAACAGGAAATAAAACGACGTGTTGGCCACGAGGAGAACAAGCGCACGGTGCACATTCCAAGAGTTGATATGATTGTTCCTTCAACTACTAGGCATACTATGACAACCAAATCCGTTGTTGTCAGGACTACATCACCTCCACCATGTGACACATCGCCCTCGAGAGTGGCTACATCATCTGAGTTGATCATAAGAGGTAATGACAAAGGTACTGATCTTCCATCTCTACATGAGAATGATGAATGCCTTGTCAATTTGAATGCACCATCTGATGAGCTACCCACTACTTTGATCACACCACCTATTTTAGAGGACTACGTTGATAATTTGACTTTGCCATGTGATCAAACAACTGAAATACCAACAATTTTGAGTGCACCCATTGAATTAACTATTGATGCAAAAGAACCAATGTTTAATCATTTTGATATGACCTCTAATCTTGGTGATGATTCTGTGTTGAATGACTTATTGCATGTTTGCTTATTTAAGCATGTTGTAGCATGTAAATTTGATGCAAGTAAGGTTTATTCACCAATGTTGGGATGGTTTAATGATGAACATTGTCAATCTTTTGAAATGAATAAGAGCTTCACTTATATGTGCAAACTGAGTTGCAATATTTTCATTCCTTCTACTTCTTGTGCTAATTTTTTGGCTTTAGATTTTATGAACTATGCAAGTTACTCATCTATTCATGTGTCATATATGCAAAAATCAAGGGAAGTAAAAATGGATGACATATACATATACAACATGTACACCTTGTCTCTTTTGTTAGTCACATTTCAGATTAAGCAACGCCGAGGACGGCTTTATTTTCAAGAAGGGGAGGATGATGAGGACATGACTACCTTGGATATGACCAAAAATATTGCATATATGCATATTTGTCAGGTGATTTCTAGTGCAAACTATTCAATAATCTATTTGTGTTATCCAGAACAAAAATACTTCACACACTTTTGTGTTTTGTCTAATTGCAGGTGTATGGGACATTTGTACAATCCACATATGAAGATAAGGAAGAAAGAGATGTTTATTTGCTGTCCAAAAAGTTCTCTCACGTCACTTTTGGCCCAAGAGAAGATAGAGTCCAAGTCTCTCACGTTCTGGATTCAGATTCGGACTGCACAGACATACCTGACTCAAAACGCACACAAGTTTTTCATACGGACTCCGAATTGGGTGATTCTTTTTTTGTTGGAAACTAGATTTCGTGCACTTTCCAATCCAATTGGAATCACCTTCAAATTCGTCCGGAGCGTTGAGTTGTGGACGAAACAATCTGATGCTGCAGCAGAATCCGAGTCAAACTACAAGTCCAAAGGTGTTACATCACCTCCACTTGGGCCCATGAGCCTTGTACGACCTAGGGTTAGTTTTAGGCTGCCTTGGGACGTCCTCCGACCTCCTTGGCCGCCACCCCTTGCTCCTATATAAGTAGATCCATCTAGTAGCTTTTTCCTTGGGATTTGTTTAGTTAAAAGTTAGCCATTGCAACTTCGTGTGCTTCGTTTGTGTCCAACGACCAGACCAAGACCACTTTTCGGATCCCCACCTTTATCAATACTTCATACATATTTGCAATATTCAGATTGCTTTTATCATATTCTTGCTCGTTCTTCGATTGCTTGCAGGAATAGACCTTCGTGGTCAGGTTGATCGTGCACCGGCGTGGTCAATAACCTCTGGAGATTGGTTTAGCGATTGCTAAGGCGCAACGTCGTGCACGTTTGTAGTCGGATCATCAAAGTCGTCTCCACCAAATCGATAGTTACCATCTCATCGAAAGATCGGGACACCCCCGCCTCTATCACATATTGTGGTCTAAGTATTCACACGTGTATTACGATTTCCGGATAATACAGTTATAGCATGAATAAAAGACATTTATCATGAACATTGAAATATAATAATACTTTTATTATTGCCTCTAGGGCATATTTCCAACAGTAGGTCTATAATGAACTACTCACACATCATCGGAGAGGCACCAATAAGGATGATGAACCCCTCTATGATGGTGTCTAGATTGAATCTGGTGATTCTGGAACTTGCGGCGGCTGGAAACGTGTTTCGTCAACTCCCTTAGGGTTTTTAGATTTTCGGGGTAATTATAGAGCAAAGAGGCGGTGCGGGAGGCGGCCAAGGTGGGCACAACCCAATAGGATGCGCCTGGGCCCCAGGCGCGCCCAAGTGGGTGCTCCCCTCGGAGCCCCCCTCTGGTACTTCTTTGGCACAACAGGTGTCTTCTAGTCCAGAAAAATTGTCCAAAAAGTTTCGCTGCATTTGGACTCCGTTTGGTACTGATATTCTACGAAGTAAAAAACAAGCAAAAAAACAACAACTGGCACTATGTCAATAGGTTGGTCCCAAGAAATGATATAAAATTGCTATAAAATGATTGTAAAACATTCAAGAATGATAATATAGCAGCATGGAACAAGAAAAAATTATAGATATGTTGGAGACGTACCAGCCACATCGTATGTTTCAAGTGCAAGAACACAAGGCAGTATGCGATAGATTGTCCTAAGTTGAAGAATCGGAATGGCAACGAAAATTTCGGAAGCCAGAAGGACAAGTGAACCACACCAGAATGAGAAGAGTGTATAATACCCTAGTCTTAGGTAAGATTCTCATCAAGTGCCAATATTACAATCATTCTTCGATATTGGTGCATGATTTTCATTCATATCAAAGGAGTACGAGTAACAAGCATGGAGTAAGCATGATACTTTGAATATGGATTTTTCGGAGTACCCAACCTTAACCAATTAATAGCCTACTCGAATCTCGAGGACGAGATTCATTTGAAGGGGGGTACATTTGTAACATCCCAAAATTTGGAATGTTACCACAATCATTTAGGCATATCACTATTTCCATGCATATTTAAAAAATAGAGTTTATGAAATAATTCTAATGAGAGAGAATAGAAGGACTTCAACAAATATTCATTTGACTCTTATTTTAATTTTTTCAAATATTCAAATACTTCATGCAACTCAAGGACCCCTGTGAGAGAAGATAGCACGACTTCTCCAAAAATTTATACAAGAGAGTTGAATCTCTTTTGGATCAAATTTGGAAGTTGGTCGAAGTTGGAGTTCAATTCTTTTTCCATTTATCCAAAATAAATATAAAAGAGACAACATAATATGACTTCTTAAAACAACAATAAAAGGGTGGAAATGATTTCAGTCCAATTTTCAATTATTTGAACTTTATTTTATTGAAAAATTTAAAGCCTAGCAAAAATAGGTATTTTCGGAAGTTTTCATTTAAGGCATAGAAAAGGTTCACGCGGCTCTACATATGCCCATATATTTATGAATTTTTCTAGAATCCGTCTAGATATTTTACTATTTTATTTTAGCCTTGTCTAGACTCTATATTTATTTAAATAGAAAAAAGTTTAGTTAATTTAGAAAAATAAAATAAACCCAGTCTCAACAGGCCGGTGCCAGCCAACCGGCCCAGCCGCAAAAACGGCCCACAACCTACTTACCCACTGAAGCGGTATTCGCCACCAACTCTCTCTCTCCCTCCCTCCCTCCCTCCCTCCCTCCCTCTCTCTCTCTCTCTCTCTCTCTCTCTCTCTCTCTCTCTCGCCGATAGGTGGGAACCACCTGCCAGGCCTTCTTCCCTATGCCGGAGGAGTCCGAGTCTCGCATGCACTCGTCGCCCACTGTTCAAATCCTTCGGGAATCTATCGCCTCGCTTTCCCCCTTGCTCACGAAGCTATCCTATAAACACCCCGTGACCCTGGCTCCCTTTTGCCCAAAAACTCTGAACCCAAGACCACGCCTACCAGCCGTATGGGAGAGATTGATCTTGCTCACCGACGCAAGTTCGACAGGAAAATCCATCGCAGGTGAGCACCCTCGACTCCTCAATATCTAATTGTCGCCTTCTCTCTTCTTTGTGACCCCGTTTGACACGGTTTCGACCCATAGGAGCCACCGGCTCGTCTTCGCCCATTCTCACTGGAGTTCCTCGGACAGTGAAGCTTCTCTGAGCTTGCCCCGCTCGCTCCCGTCATCATCGATCACCATTTTCACCACCGTCGGACGCATCTCGCTCCGTCACATCCACTTGACTACTCCGCCACCTGCTGTGACCACTGGAGCATCGGGGCCGTCGACATCGAGTGCCACCGTCGCTTACCCTTTGCGGTAACCTGCCATTGAACCTCCTCCATCCGATCTGAAATTAACGCATAGGTTTATATATAATCTGGAGCTGCAAATTGGTATGTGTTTAACCCGATTTTCTTCGATTTAGTTAAACTGAACTAGCAGTTTAATAAAATAAAACCGCTATGTTTTTTATTTAGCCACAGCCGCTCAATTTTCTTGATTTTCGATCGTCCGCCGCTTAAGCCCCACAATGCATACCCGTAGCCAATCGTGTCGCGCCAGGTGGAACGTCATGCAGCAGTGGCAACGTAGCACTTTTAGAAACGATGCCATGGCAGAGTTTTTCTTCTTTAGATTTTCTTCAAAGTTTCTTATTAGTATATGTTTAGTTCTACAAATCCAATGGCATTGATTGTTTTTCGAACTGATTCATATTGATCCCATCTATCAAGCAGACCCAGAAAATAATATTTTTGAAACTTTGAAATTTGAAGTTAACTAGATTCAAGTTTAAATTTAATTAGGCCATAACATTCAATCCATAACTCTGATTGATTTGATTCTTTTTGCAAATTGAAGCTCTTCACATCTATTTTCTTCTAGCATCATAATCACATAAATTACCTCCTGTTAAAACATGTTTTTGTCTAGAAGCTTGGTTTGGATCTTTCTGGAGTTTTTGCATACTTATAGTCTTTGCTTTTATTTTGGATCTTTGATTGCTTATGTTTGTGCTATTGTTTGCTTATGCTAGATTGTTTGGAGTGCGAGACTGGGTACTATCAATTTTAGAGTTCAGGAATCATCATCAAGGCAAGTTCGCACTTTGATCATACTTTTACATACCCATGTTTTTGATATGCACTTAGTCCCACTTAATACTGTACATGAGTTGGAATAAGTTGTGGTTATGCTTTGTAGATCATTGAGGTGGGAACCTATGAACCTTGAAACACTTCAGGAATAGTTATTATAGTTATTTGCTTAGCATTGCTATTGTAGACGGGGTGGTATTCCTAAATCATGAAAGTTGTCAGAGAGTAGTAGATATGACCAACTTTAATAACTTTAATCAAACATCTGGGTGGAATAGTTGCATGGTGAGGGGCACCCTGGAGTAACCAAGGATTTACCTGAGTGTCCTGGAGTAACCAGGGGATCACTCTTGTATGGAAAGCCACCCAGGTTCAAAGGGATCAAACAATCTTTCATGACTAGAAGCTTACGTGTGCGGACACAAGCTATTATTGGCTCTGGCTTAGTTGAGTAGTTTGTGGGAACCATTCCGGGTAGGCTAGCAGATGTAGGGGAATGTAGGTGTATCGGCCTATCCATTGTTAAGGGGTAACATATCTCAAAGACTTTGTCTCGATATTCCGGTTCTCAAACATCAGGCAGTGTGAGGACTACAAAGAAGATGAGTGAGTCTTGTGGGGAAATTTGCACAAACCTCCCTAGAGTGTAAAACTAATCGATTAGTCCTGTCCTCGGTTACGGACAACTTGAGCATCTAGAAGTGAAATTATTGAGTGATCTCATCATTTTTAATGAATTGGGTTATAAATAAATTTGGGTTTGGATTGAGCAGGAGGAACCATCAGTAATTTAATTAATTTGATATAGGACAAAATTAGATTTATTCAAAAACTTGAATCTTAGAGCCTTCCACCGACCAGATTTTATGCAGAGATAAAAATTATCATTTTTATTTCAGGGTGTGACATTGCCAGCATATTCCATATGCTGACTGACACGGCTGCAATTTATCATGTTCCAGATTATTCCGACGAAGAGTAATGTGTGATAGGTCGTTGTTCTACACTCAATTCTACCAGTGGAGTTGATGGGCCCATTATTCTTCTATGCTTCCATAGTATGTTGATTTAGATGACCTTCAACCATATTTATGTAATAAATACTCAATTTGAGGATTTTTGATGTAATAAAGTGTGTGATTGAACTCTGTTATTCATCAAGTATTGTGTGTGCTAGCAAGCCGATTCATGGAATAGCACTTAAGCACAAAGACTTCGATCCATTTGGGTCGGGTCGCTGCAATCTCCCTTCATTCGACATGAACTTCATAATGTTGTATGATGTCTAAAAGTTTGAATCGCCAAAAAAATCTGGAAATAAAATAATATAGCGAAATTGCCAAGTAAGCACTGCACCAACTAGCTGATACTGTGCGAGTTGAACCTAGCTCAGATAATTAGGTTTCTTGTGTTCGAACCAACCTACCAAGGTTCAAGTCATGGACTTGCCGGTAGTGCTCATATTTTTCTGAATTTATTTCAGTCGGTGATGCTCGTTCAATGTGAGGGGACGTTCTCATCAACTACAAAGGCACCTGAGGTGACTTCGTTAATTTTATGATGTTATGCCGACTCAATATCTCGGTGTTCAAAGGGATAGGGTATGCGTGCATGTGAGCATCTGTGTTTGTAGTTTTTTACTATGTTATAAAAGAACTACAGACTTTGTATGCATGTCATGGTTGTTTGCTCCCTTTCAATATTTTACTTCCTCCGTTTCTAAATATAAGTCTTTTAGAGATTTTACTAGAGATTACATTCGGATGTATATAGACGCCTTCTAAAGTATAGGTTCACTCATTTTGATTTGTATGTAGTCTATAGTTGAATCTCTTAAAAGACTTATATTTAGGAACGGATGGAGTATAAAATAATAAAATGCTAACCCAACAACGGTAATTAATTAGAGCACAAATGTTCACTCTTGAAATGGAAGGACGGAAGGTTAGTCTCTGTCGTCGAGTCCCACGAGGACATAGAGAAAGCAATGACATGGGTCTCTTTCCTTCCCTTGTCCCGTACATTGGCACAGAAGCACAGGAACCAGGAATCAGTGGCAACGATTTGGGGACCTCCTCGCACAAAACGCTGTCTTCGGTAGTCCATGACAGCCACGAAATTGCACCACGCCTCGCAAGTAGTGACTCACGGGGGAACAGGTGGTAGCAGGCTGGCAGCTCAGGCGTAAGAGGCTCCGAGGTGGAGGAGGCCGGAGCTGCCGCACTTGGGGCATAGGCCGACGCTCTTGGGCACCATGAAGTACATGAAACACGCCCTGCACCCGACCGCAACGAGCACGTGGCTGGTGGCGTGCCCACTGTCGCTGGAGGAGGGCTCGTTACTAGGGAAGAAAGACGAGAGCACGGACGAGACGCCGGAGCTCCGGCTGCTGCTGCTGCTGCTCTCCTCGTCGTCGCCGTAGCCTTCACTATAGCCGTCGCTGTCATCATAGCCGTAGCCGTAGCCGCCGGTGACGCTGGACGCCGCGGAGGTGTACCCAGAGCTGGACGACGAAGTGAAGGCTGCGCGGTGTGAAGTGAAACAGGTGGACCGCGGCGTCGACAAGGCGGAGCAAAGCGACGGCGTGCGAGGGTCGATAGTCGTCCGGGTGCCGTCCTCCCAGTTGATGTAGTACACTTGCCCCGTCTGCATCAGATCATTAGGAAAAAAAGGTAGCAAGTTCAATAAATTCCCTGTAGCATCTAGGTGTTGAGAAAAATCGTGGAAAAAGTAGATGTTGAGAGAAATCAACTAAAAATAGAAATGAGGAGATGCTGCAAAAAAAACTTTCAAAATGTATGTACATCTTGATTTGAGATAGGCCATGAACACAATGTTTGATTACCAAGCAAAAGGAAAATGTTTGACAACTAGAACCGATGGACATCAATACAGGGGCAGAGCAATGTGGAATAGAACTGCTGGATCAGATGAAATGTGCTCTATGCAACTCGTGACCTCGCAGGGAATATATGCAAGATTCTCTTCGGTCAGTGTGTGACAGTTGTGTTGGTTTTTAGTTTTTTTTTGCGGGTGTGGTGGTTTTTAGCTTGGAAAAAAACAGAGATGAGTGCGGTGAGAATCAAAATGAAGAGGTGCGAGTGCGGAGAGTATTTGTGTAGTAGAAAATAAAATGAGAAAACCCGCAACATATTTTTTTCTAGGATTCGGAAATCGAACGGTGAAGATTCAGGTAGTGTTTGGTTCTCTTAAAAACTTTTTCTAGTCCCGACAAAAAAAGTAACTGGAAGCAAACACCCCTAGGCTACATCGCACCTTATTTTTAACTAACTTTTTCATGTCACTTGTTTGTTGGAAGCAGGGTGGCATCTATCCTAGCGCAATAAAGATCCTCACAACTCCGGTGATAATCGATATGGCTGTGGTCCAGAAGAAACCTATGGCGAAATCTAGCTTTACAAAGAGAGGGAGACAGAGCAAAAAGGAATGGATCCACACAGATATGTCAGGATTTACAAGACAGACGCAGATCTGATGGCGCACTAGGATATTAGTAGTATTTCAAGAAGAGAAAACAGCAGCATAGCAATGGGGGAGAACAAGTTGCCATCCAGCGGAAAGGGTCGAGCCTTTCTAAAGCTGGAAAGAAATCACAAGGAGACGGATCAAATAATCAAAAGGAAATTTTGCAAGAGAAAAGAGTTGCCGGCTAGGAACAGATTATGCAAGAGTCCAATAACAAGAGAACAAAAGAGGGGGCCAAAAGTGGAGGCGATTAATGAAGCTCAATCCGTCTCAAGTGTTCAGCCGCTTTGGCCATTAAATGATGCGAATGATTGACCCATCGAATCCGGGCCTCAAAACTACGAAGTACAGGCATCCAACTACCTCGTAAGCCGCTTGTCATTTATGTCCAAATGATTGGGAGAGCGCACACGCCCATGCACGCACGCGCACGGGGGCGCACGGCCATCGATCCCATCCCTGGCGGATGTTCGTTCTCCCTCCGATTCGGATGTTGTGAAGGGGAACAAATGACGGAATGTGTAGATGGGGACGTGTGCGTACCCGGATGTCGAGGCACTGCTGCCAGTGGTAGGGCAGGGCGACGTCGGAGTTGAGCTCGACGGTGACGCCTTCGCTGTCGTTGCTGCCCTCAGCGCCCCTGGCGTGGCCGTGGCGGTGGCGCCGGCCCGGCCGCCAGCCGCCGCCGTTGAGGGAGCAGCTGCGCAGCGAAGAGGCGATCATCTCGATGTTGGGAGCAGTGGCCATCCAGAGCGGCGACAAGGAGCGAGGGGCCGGTGGCCTCTGCCTGCCGGATGGTGGGTGGAAATGGGGGAGGAAAGTGGAAAGGGAAAGAGGAATTTCTTCTTCGCTTTTGGCCGTGGTGTTGTTGTGTTCGTCGCGTGGGGTATCCCGTGACCGTGAGCGAGACCAGCGGGGTGGGCTGGCCAAAGGGCTGCAAGAGTGGCTCCTTTCCCTGGCTGGAGCCACAGAAGCATTACTAGTAGAATCCTCGAACCCTCAAATCCTCACTAGTGTTTTAAGGGTTCAAAAATAATTTTTTTATGCACTTTTACGCATTAAAAAAATAAAGGCAAGGATTAGAACCCTTAAACCCAACCTTTATAATGGAATATTCTCCATGAACGACGTTGTCGTTGCGCGCGGGAGGTCGACGGGGCGGCCGCCGGCGACGGGGGCGACTAGCAGCGGCGACCGCGGGCGTGGGCGCGGGAGTTGGGAGGATTTTTCCCTCCCGCGCGAGGATAACCGCCAAATGAGGGTTGGGATAGGTTTTGCTCCCCAACCCTTACTTTTGAGGATTGGGAGAGGGTTTGAGGGTTGGACCTTTAAAAAAATTTGAGGGTTTGAGGGTTAAGGGGTTCTAGTCTACGGCTTTTTTTAACGAAAACTATAAAAAAGCAGTTATTTTAGGGGTTCGAGGGTTTGAGAGCTCTACTAGTAATGCTCTTATATAGTCCAACGTTTTTGAAAAAAGTCATATACTACTCAGCGTTTGTTTTGTGTGCTACCCTCTTTATCTTTTTTTTAGGATGTGCTACCCTCCTTATCAAAATCATGCCGATAACTGCCATACGCGCGGGCTACCAGGGGTCGTGCCGCACGACCCGTTCGGTGTTTCACCAAGCCAGGCTGATGCGGAGCATCCCAAGGTCATCCTTGATAGAGGCTAAGGTGTCCCGATGTTTCGATGAGATGGTGGCTATCATTTTCTGTGGGAGTCGACCTTGACGATCCGACTACGAACGTGCGAGACATCGCGCCTTAGCAATTGCTAAACCAACTTCCGAGGGTTATTGACCACGCCGGAGCACGATCAATCTGACCACGAGGGTCTGTTTCCTGCGAGCAAACGAAGAACAAACAAGAAACTGAGATTGCAATCGGGATATTGCGAATATAAGATGAAAGCTTTATTGATCAAGGTGGGGTTCTGTGACGTCTTGGTCTGGTCGTTGGACACAAACGAAGTACGCGAAGTTGCAGCTATGGCAAACTTTTAATCTAAACAAAACCCAAAGTCTAAACGACGCCCTAAGGGCTGTATATATGGAGGAAGAGGGGGGAATTTCGTGGCCCTTGAGGGTGGGGTCCGAAACCAACCCTAACTCTTGTTTCCCCACACATAAGGACTCTAAAAATAGCCTATACTTAAGTATTTCGAAATTACATGGGCCTGGCCCATTAATAAGGTGACACAGCACCTAGAATAGCCTATGGACGAATATTATGAAGTGGCATCTTGTATATTTCGTCCAAGGCTTCATGCACTACTTATGGCGGCTTCAAAGTCCTGAAATCATCACTTGTAACTCCGTTCTTGATCCCCTTGCGCATGCCATCAACTCCATGCGTGTTCTTGCTCCAATGTTCATCCTTCTCCAAGCTAGGCCCTTCATTTGTAAGCAAAACAAATGTATCCAATTTAGGCAGCATCATAATCTCATGAACATTAGAATCATTACTAAGAAACGAAAGTACCTGGTAATTTAATTGGCATGCGCGAGCTCTAGTAATTGGTCCAGTATATGTAACAGTAGGGGCTGTGGGTGTAACAATGGTATTGATGTCCTCATCAATCCTCATGGACCTACCTACGTCTCCTACGACATCATGTGGACCAATGACAAGAGCCCGAGCGAAGGCTATCGAAGACAAGGTGAACTCACTCCTCTCCGAACTACCACTTTCTTTTTTTCCAAGAGTACGCAAAATGTGTACCTTAGCTTTATAGATGAGAGAGAGTTATGTACAAGAAATACAGACGACGGAATGCACTACCACACACGGCATGCACGTCCACCCCTCGACTCCACACATTAGGCTACTACTCTATACCATGCTGAACTCCTCTCCCTCTCGCCGATGCCCATAGCCTAAGTTCCTGGTGGATAAGATCGGTCGTTCCCCACTCGTTGGCGATGTTGCTGTTGCGAAAAACTCTGTCGTTTCTCTGGTTCCATAGGTTCCAGCAGAGTGAAATGCAGATTGTGTCGAATCCTCTCCGATGTCTCTTGTCAATGCACTTTCTAGCGGAAACTCACCAATCGCCTAGTGTATCCTCCGTGGTTGGAATCAAAGCTTCATCCACGCCCAGCTCTCGGAAGCACAAAAACCACACTTGTCTCGCATATACACACTGCAGAAGTATGTGATCCACTTTGTCCTCCTCTTGGTCACATAGGAAGCATGCTGAGCTATGATCTTGCAGACCATGCCTCTGCCTGCGGTCCGAAGTCCACACTCTGTACTGGAGTGCAAGCCAAATGAAGAGCTTACAGGTCATTGTGGCCCAACTGCGCCAGACAGCCGAGGCGCATTGAAATCTTACCCCTCCCTCACACATCTTTTTTTATGCGGAGCATCCCAAGGTCATCCCCATGGACCTACCATCGTCTCATCAAGTGCCTAGTGGACCCATGACTCGATCACGTGCAAGAGCTCTTGAAACCGAGGTGACATCTCTCCTCTCACAATTCCACTTCGATGCACATGAAGCATGGCTACTACCTCACATGGATACTTTGTGCATACTCAAGTACCATGGAGAAGCTAAGGAGCAAGGACAAGAAGAAGAAGAGGAAGATGGACGAGAAGACGGAGAAGAAGGAGGGCTGAAGGAAAAGTCTCAGCCACCGGACGACCGGCCGGGACCGGACGACCGGCCGGGACCGGACGTCCGGCGCCTGAAGCATCAGCCGAGCCCCAGCGAGCGGACGTCCGGTCCAGACCGGATGACCGGTGCCCCTACACCCGAAGCAAATGAGCGGACGTCCGGTCCGGACCGGACGACCGGCGCACCTGCACCCGAACCCACATCAGCGGAAGTCTGACGTTTCCAGATGTCCGGCACCCCCATCACAGAGCAGAACCAGCGGACGTCCGGAGGACACTGGACGACCAGCCGCTCCTGAGACACCGGACGACCGGCCACCAGCGGACGGCCGGTATCTGGCTGCGTCCAGATTCGGGTCCGAGGCCCATGTACCCCTACTTTTGCCCCATTTGCACTTAGACTATAAATAGACCTCTCCCACCTCTAAGCGGATTCAAGCCCCCTTTACGGGAAGATTCCTTGTGGATTCAAGACCTCCTCACAGAGAAGAACCAGTTACCGTGTATCGTCCCTAGTTGTCCGTGGATTCGTGTATCGTTCTATGTACTCGAGGATCTAGCCCATGTGTGACTTATTCGTGTCGGTTTAGTGATTTCCTCTTGTGTTTTCCTTCCGTTTTCCCTGTGTTCTTCGTGATTTCCCCGGGATCCGCTCCTTTCGTGAAAGATCGGGCGATTAGGGTCTCTACCCTACATCATCTTGGTATCTAAAGCCAGGTTGATCACGATTTCGGAGCCCCCTCTTCGTTTTCTAGCTTGATTTTGTTGTTTTTCGTCCTAATCCGAAAATCCCCACAAAAATAGCCCCAAAAAATTTTCTTGTGTTTTGTGAGTTTCGATGATGTTTTGTTGGTTTTGATCCGTGAATTTGTTGTGTTGCAAGTGGATCTAGCCATCCCCCACCATCTCCACCTCGAAATCCATCCAAAATCCATGAAATCATATCAATTTTGACCCCGACCTACCGGACGACCGCAACTTACTGGACGTCCGGAGCCGCAGGAACCACCGGACGTCCGACCTTACCGGACGACCGGAACCTCTAAACCGAGCTGAAATTAGCGGATTTCCGACCCTACCGGACGTCCGGCGACCGGACATCCGTCTATTTCCGGACGACCGCTACTCTAAAAACTGATTTCGCTCAAATTTTGTTTAGGCTTCCACCACATCTTCCGCTACACCACCTCCGACTTCCGCAAACATTGCCAATATCCCATCCCACACCACCACTTACCCACTACCCACTCCGACGCTTTTGGTCGCACTTGGTTTTGAGAATTTGAGTTGCGGTACCGTATCCTTTTGTGTTTTGGCTATCTAGGTACGGTTCGACATCGACATCACCGCCGCTCATTTTCGCCATGGACGCGTCATCAACAACGACCACCTCAACTATGACTTGGTATTCGTGCCACCATTTTGACACCATACCGGAAGCAAGATGGGTAACCTCATCTTGGTATTGGACATATCACTCTTGCCATTAC
Source organism: Triticum aestivum (assembly GCF_018294505.1). Classification (NCBI taxonomy): domain Eukaryota; kingdom Viridiplantae; phylum Streptophyta; class Magnoliopsida; order Poales; family Poaceae; genus Triticum; species Triticum aestivum. The sequence goes on along the minus strand of NW_025227424.1, from coordinate 49,079 downwards.
ATTGATAGCCATCATAGCCTTACTCCTTTGCGTTTCTTACCCATCGAGACTAGCCATTGAGTATTGCCGGCAACGAGACTTGTGCACATTAGTGATCATACTTCCCATAGCATACATACATACATCATTGTTGCCTATATTGGTATCATCTCTTGTGTCACAAAGTTGTCATCGCATACTCACTTGCTATCTTGGTTCGTCAAGCATTGCATGAGAAAAGAGCTCAAACATCAAAGAGCCAACCAAGCTTTTAAGCGAAGAGGAAAGATAAGCAAAGAGCTTTTAAGCAAGAACCATAGGATCATACAACATTAAGATTGATATACTCGATCATCTTGGATCATATCATAGCAACACCTTGTATAGAACATATTTGGGATAGAAGTCGTTGCATTTTTTCTAAGTAGGTTCTGCACAAGTTCTTGTATCCGCCTATCGTGCAATCATGCTAGCGTCTCTCTAGTGTTGTGCAACAAGAGCATTTTTGTAGATTCCACATTTTGGCTCACCCTTGGTTGCACAACCCCACTTATCTTTTTGCGCGTGTGTTTCCGTGTACCGTATATGCTTGGTCTCCTTGTTACATTGCATCTTGCGAATCTTTTCCAACATTATTGAATCTTGCTTACATTCACATTAAAAATTGTGCCACCATCCTAACCAAGCTCCACCATAAGCATTTACTTGTGTAGGTGTGAGAAACCGACGAGAATTCGTACCAATTGGGCTATTTCCTTGTCCTACATTGGAGTGATCATCGATTCACTTTGAACTCGCGACATCGAACACTCTTCATCGAGCCGCGCGCAACGAGCGTCAAGCAAACCTCAATCCACTTCGAGACACCGACTCGCAAGAACATCGACGACGTCAAGCCGAAGAAGCCTTTGTGCTAGCTCGAGAATGGCAACAACAACGCCAACATGAAGAGGAAGAACGCGCGCGTCTACACCAAAATGCAAAAGATGCCGAGGCTCAACGTCAAGAATAACAAGTCCGTGACGCTCAAGCACTTGAGGCGCAACAAGCTCTACACGATGCGAGTCGAGCCGTTGTCGACCGAGGCTGACAAGCCCGTGAATAAGAGGAAGCACTTCGCGAAGAAATTCAAGAACGTCGATTTCAAGCTCGCATGCATCGTCTAGTTCGTCCTCGAGCTCGACGCGCTCCTCCACAAGCTTGCCAAGACCATCAAGTTCATCAAGAGCATGAGGACAATGGGAATCCTCCACGACAAGAGCAACACAAGGTTGACAACCCTTCGCGTCAAGAACACCATGAGTTAAACAATCATCTACAACATGGGCGTCATCATCCCCGACCCCAACACAATGAAGAGCAACGCTACGGCAAGCTCAAGTTCACCATGCCCAAGTTCAACGGAAGCAACGATCCCGAAGAATACCTTTCATGGGCATTGAAAGTCGACAAGATCTTCCGTTTGCACAATTATGAAGAAGAGAAGAAGATCACGATGGCATCCCTCGAGTTCCAAGACTATGTCCTCATTTGGTGGGAACATATCATAGAGCGCCGCGAGGCAAGAGGTGAACCACCCATCACTACATGGGCACAAATGAAGGATGTCATGAGAGCACGCTTCGTACCTACCTACTACAACCGCGACCTCTTCAAGAAACTCCAACAACTCAAGCAAGGAACCAAGAGCGTTGAAGAATACTACAAGGAGATGGAGATTGCAATGATAAGAGCCAATGTGACAGAAGATGATGAGCAAACAATGGCACGTTTCTTGAATGGCCTCAATCATCCTATCAAGAAGATCGTCGACTTCCAACCATACTCAAATCTCATCGAGCACGTGCACCAAGCTACCAAAGCGGAACGCCAAGTGCAAGATGATTTCAAGTATTCCAAGTTCTCATCCAAGTCCTATGGTTTCTCCAATAACCAAGCTTCAATGACTCCAACACTGACTACAAGACCCTCTACTTCCAACATCGACAAGTCGACTTCCAAGAAAGCTTCGCCAACTACAAGCAATCCTAATACGAGCAACTTCAAGCCGAGAGCTTCATCATCATCAACCCCTACCGATGAGATCGTCAAGACGAGTTCCCTCAAGTGTTTCACTTGAGGCGGCCGAGGCCACAAGTCCTATGAGTGCACCAACAAGTGCACCATGATCTTCAACGACGATGGCACTTATGATTCCATGAGCGAAGGAGAAATGGAAGCCCTTGAGCAAGTCGCCATGCACCGCCAAGTGAACAATGAAGAAGAACAAGTCTTTTGTGATGAAGATTCAAATCCCGCACTTGTTGTCTCCAAAGTCTTGACTCTCCAACATCACCAAGAAGAAGACCAACGATGCCACATATTCCACACCAAGGCCGACATCAATGGATGATCCGTCAAGGTCATCATCGATGAAGGGAGTTGTCATAATCTCGCATGTGAAGAACTTTGCTCCAAGCTCCAATTGCCCAAGACGAAGCATCCACATCCATACAAAGTGCAATGGCTTAGTGACTCCGGTACCATCCAAGTCGAGCACCGAATACAAGTCTCCTTCAAGAACGGCGCCTACGAAGACACCTTGGAGTGCACGTCATCCCAATGACCGTTTGTCATCTTCTCCTTGGACGGCCATGGAAATTCGATAGGGGAGTCGTCCACAATGGGCGTACAAACCACTATAGCTTCAAGATGCAAGGAAAGGAGTTTGTGTTACGACCTATGTCTCCAAGCCAAGTGATCGCCGATAAGCAAGCCACCCATCGTGGACAGAATGGTGAGAGAGTGAGCCACCAAAAAGAGAGTGAGCGCCACCAGCCCAAATTGAGTGCCTCCACGATGAGAGAAAACAAGAACCTAGTTCTATGGCCACCAAATGTGAGATGAGAGAATTGTGTGAGAACCCATCTACTGTCCTACACTACGTCCTCGTGTGCAAGGACAATGCACCACAAACTAACACTTCTGATAGAGGCTAAGGTGTCCTGATGTTTCGATGAGATGGTGGCTATCGTTTTCTATGGGAGTCGACCTTGACGATCCGACTACGAACGTGCGAGACGTCGTGCCTTAGCAATCGCTAAACCAACTTCCGAGGGTTATTGACCACGCCGGAGCACGATCAACCTGACCATGAGGGTCTGTTCCTGCGAACAAACGAAGAACAAGCAAGAAACTAAGATTGCAATCGGGATATTGTGAATATAAGATGATAGCTTTATTGATCAAGGTGGGGTTCTGTGACGTCTTGGTCTGGTTGTTGGACACAAACGAAGTACACGAAGTTGCAGCTATGGCGAACTTTTAATCTAAACAAAACCCAAAGTCTAAATGATGCCCTAAGGGCTGTATATATGGAGGAAGAGGGGGGAATTTCGTGGCCCTTGAGGGTGGGGTCCGAAACCAACCCTAACTCTTGTTTCCCCACACATACGGACTCTAAAAATAGCCTATACTTAACTATTCCGAAATTACATGGGCCTGGCCCATTAATAAGGTGACGCAGCACCTAGACTAGCCTATGGACGAATATTATGAAGTGGCATCTTGTATATTTCGTCCAAGGCTTCATGCACTCCTTATGGCGGCTTCAAAGTCCTGAAATCATCACTTGTAACTCCGTTCTTGATCCCCTTGCGCATGCCATCAACTCCATGTGTGTTCTTGCTCCAATGTTCATCCTTCTCCAAGCTAGGCCCTTCATTTGTAAGCAAAACAAATGTATCCAATTTAGGCAACATCATAATCTCATGAACATTAGAATCATTACCAAGAAATGAAAGTACCTGGTAATTTAATTGGCGTGCGCGAGCTCTAGTAATTGGTCCAGTATATGTAACAGTAGGGGCTGTGGGTGTAACAATGGTATTGATGTCCTCATCATCCTCCCCTTCTTGAAATGAAGTCGTCCTCGACGGAAGCGCATCTTCCTCACCCAAATAAGGCTTCAAATCTGCAATGTTAAAAGTGGGACTAACCCCAAAATCTACAGGTAGCTCAAGTTTATATGCATTATCATTTATTTTCTCTAACACCTTAAATGGACCATCAGCACGTGGCATTAGCTTTGATTTGCGCAGATTAGGAAATCTATCTTTACGCAAATGTAACCAAACAAGATCTCCAGGCGCAAACACAACATGTTTTTACCCTTATCTCCAGCAAGTTTGCATTTAGCATTCATATGCTCAATGTTTTCCTTAGTTAACTCATGCATTTTTAAAATCAATTCAGAACGTTCTTTAGCATCAAAATTAACCTTCTCTAAAGATGGAAGAGGCAACAAATCAATAGGTGCATGAGGTAGGAAACCATACACAATTTCAAAAGGGCACATCTTAGTAGTAGAATGCAATGAACGATTATAAGCAAATTCAATATGAGGCAAGCATTCTTCCCACATTTTCTTGTTATTCTTCAAAACAGCCCTAAGCATAGTAGACAAAGTTCTACTGACTACTTCAGTTTGTCCATCAGTTTGGGGGTGACAAGTAGTACTAAAAAGCAGCTTAGTCCCCAACTTAGCCCATAAACATCTCCAAAAGTGGCTAGGAAATTTAGTATCACGATCTGAAACAATAGTATTTGGCACACCATGTAAGCGAATAATTTCACCAAAGAACAAATCAGCAACATTAACAGCATCATCGCTTTTATGACATGGTATAAAGTGTGCCATTTTCGAGAACCTATCTACGACAACAAATATGCTATCCCTCCCCTTCTTTGTTCGAGGTAAACCTAAAACAAAGTCCATAGATATATCCTCCCAAGGAACACTAGGTACAAGCAAAGGCATATATAAACCATGAGGATTGATTCGTGACTTAGCTCTTTGACATGTAGTGCAGCGAGCAACAAAACGCTCAACATCCCGTCTCATCTTTAGCCAAAAGAAATGTGTAGCAAGTATATCCTCCATCTTCTTGACGCCAAAGTGTCCCATTAACCCTCCTCCATGCGCCTCCTGCAACAACAAAAGACGAACGGAGCTAGCTGGAATGCATAGCTTGTTAGCACGAAACACAAATCCATCGTTAAGAACGAACTTGTTCCAAGTTCTCCCTTCCTTACAATTCTGCAATACATCTTTAAATTCAGCATCATGAACATATTGATCTTTGATGGTCTCCATACCAAATATTTTAAAGTCAAGTTGTGAAAGCATAGTATAACGACGAGACAAGTCAGCAATAACATTTTCTTTACCCTTCTTGTGTTTAATGACATAAGGGAAAGTCTCAATGAATTCAACCCATTTAGCATGTCTACGGTTCAGTTTTGCTTGACTTTTAATGTGTTTCAAAGATTCATGATCAGAATGTATAAAAAATTCCTTGGGCCATAAATAATGTTGCCAAGTTTCTAAGGTCCGAACAAGAGCATATAATTCTTTATCATAAGTAGAATAGTTCAGACTAGGCCCACTCAATTTTTCAGAAAAGTATGCAACAGGTTTTCCATCTTGTAATAACACACCTCCTAATACAATTCCACTAGCATCACATTCAAGCTCAAAAGTCTTATTGAAATTAGGAAGTTGGAGTAAAGGAGCATGTGTCAACTTATCTTTCAATACCGCGAAGGCTTCTTCTTGTGCGGTACCCCAAACAAAGGGCACATCCTTCTTTGTAAGCTCGTTGAGAGGTGCAGCAATGGTGCTGAAATCTCTCACAAAACACCTATAGAAACCAGCGAGGCCAAGGAAACTCCTCACTTGTGTGACCGTTTTGGGCTGTGGCCAACTCTCAATAGCTTCAATCTTGGCTTTATCAACTTCAATTCCCTGTGGAATAACAACATAGCCAAGAAAAGATACTCGGTCGGTGCAAAAGGTGCACTTTCCAAGGTTTCCAAACAAACGTGCATCACGTAGAGCAATAAAAACAGCACGTAAATGTTCCAAATGTTCCTCCAAAGATTTGCTATAAATCAATATGTCATCAAAGTAAACTACCACAAATCGTCCAATGAAACACGTAAAACTTCGTTCATTAACCTCATGAAAGTACTAGGTGCATTAATTAACCCAAAAGGCATGACTAACCACTCATATAATCCAAACTTAGTTTTAAATGCTGTTTTCCATTCATCTCCCAATTTCATACGAATTTGATGGTATCCACTATGCAAATCAACTTTGGAGAATATTGTAGAGCCACTCAATTCATCAAGCATATCATCTAACCTAGGAATAGGATGATGATAACGAATAGTAATATTATTAATGCCTCTACAATCAACGCACATACGCGACGTACCATCCTTTTTCAGCACTAAAATGATACGAATAGCACAAGGACTAAGGGATTCGCGTATATAACCTTTGTCGAGCAGTTCTTGTACTTGACGCATAATCTCCTTCATCTCCTCTGGATTGGTACGATATGGTGCACGGTTGGGTAGCGAAGCACCGGGAATTAAGTCAATTTGATGCTCAATCCCTCGAATAGGTGGTAATCCCGGTGGCACGTCTTGTGGAAAGATGTCAGCAAACTCCTGCAAAATGTTAGTGATAGCAGGGGGCAAAGAGGAAGGCTCGTCCTCGAATGAAAGTAATGCCTCTTTGCACACAAAAGCATAGCAAACAGATTTGCTAAAATCTAGCTCATCAATATCAGATTTGGTGGCAAGTAAACATGCACTTTTCAATTTAATTTCAGAAACAACAGTAGATGGTTTATTATTAGGCTTCATTTGGTGCTCAAATTCTTTTGCCACAATCTGATTTTCACTCTTATTTTGTCTCCTGTTTTGCTTTATTAGCTCTATTAATATCATCTTTCAAAATGGAATCAGGAGTCATAGGAAGCAAAGTAATATTTTTATCGTTATGAACAAGAGTATACTGATTGTTTCTACCATGGTGTACAAATTTTTTATCAAATTGCCATGGTCTACCAAGTAATAAGGAACATGCTTGCATAGGTACCACATCACAATCAACATAATCAACATATGTAGAGATACTAAAATGCACACGAACAATACGTGTTACCTTAATCTTGCCGCTGTTGTTGAACCATTGGATGTAGTAAGGATGTGGATGTGGTCTTGTGGTGAGAGATAGCTTCTCCACCATCTCCATGCTAGCCAAGTTATTGCAGCTCCCTCCATCTATGATCACGCGAACAGAACATTCCTTCACAACTCCCTTTGTATGGAACAAATTATGCCTCTGATTTTGCTCAGCTTGTGTAACCTGCACACTCAAAACACATTGAGCAACTAACATTCATACCTGTCAGCATCTTCAGGAGCCATGTATTGCGTCTCATGATCAGAATCGTCTCCACCGTGTTCGTCACGTGTAATAAGAGCCAAAGTCTCCTCATCATAGTCACTAGCGGACTCATACCCACCATCCTCAGTAACAATCATCACACGCTTAGATGGGCATTCTCTCGCATAATGACCTCCACCCTTGCAACAGCGACAAATAATATCATGTGTTTGCCCCATTGATGCCATGGATGAAGAAGAGCTCTTTGCAGGCCCAGAAGGTGTGCTCTTGGCAGATAGTGGTGATTGTGCCTGCTTTATTGTATCACGGTTGGAGGTGGCAGCCGACGGAGGCGCCGGTGTAGCAGAACGTGTGGAAGTAGATGATGCACGTGGTGTCCATGATGAAGGTCGACCTGCAGAAAAGTTAGTCCGCGCCAATGCCTGTCGATCCTGCACTTCACGTTCAGCTTTACAAGCAAGATGGAATAAACGAGTGATATTACTATACTCCTTATACTCTAGAATCGTCTGAATCTCTCTATTTAATCCACCCATAAAACGTGAAAGCATAGCTTCATTCTCCTCAACAATACCACATCTCATCATGCCAGTTTGTAATTCCTGATAATATTCTTCTACAGAATTTTTTCCCTGTCTTAAGCGCTGCAATTTTTGAAGTAATTCACGTTGATAATATGGTGGAACCCAACGAGTACGCATAGTAGTTTTCAAAGCAGCCCAAGTAGCCGGAATAGGATATAATCTACAATGCTCAGACCACCAAACACATGCAAAACTAGTGAAAGCACAAACAGCAGCAGGAACACGTCTCTCCTCGGGATATTGTAAACATGTAAATCGTTGTTCAGTTTCTAACTCCCAAGTAAGATATATATCAGGAACATATCTACCCTCAAATGGTGGAATATTCAATTTTAGTTTAGGGAGATGGTCATGTACCTCAGGTGGTGGTGCAGCCCTACCGTTGCGATGATATGCATGAGGACGACCTGGTGGTGGTGGTGCTGGTGGTTGCACGTAGTTCTGATTTTGGTCAACCTCATCCTCGTAATGGTCCTCCACCTCTGCAGTAGCAGCAGGAGCGGCAGAAGCATTGATAGAGGCAAAGGTGTCCCATCTTTCGATGAGATAGTGGTTATCGTTTTAGAGGAAGTCGACTTTGACGATCCGACTACGAACGTGCGAGGACGTCGCGCCTTAGCAATCGCTAAACCAACTCCGAGGGGTTATTGACCATGCCGGAGCACAATAAACCTGACCACGAGGGCCTGTTTCCTGTGAGCAAACGAAGAAGAAGCAAGAAACTGAGATTGCAATCTGGATATTGCGAATATAAGATGAAAGCTTTATTGATCAAGGTGGGGTTCTGTGACGTCTTGGTCTGGTCGTTGGACATAAACGAAGTACGCGAAGTTGCAGCTATGGCGAACTTTTAATCTAAACAAAACCCAAAGTCTAAATGACGCCCTAAGGGCTGTATATATGGAGGAAGAGGGGGGAATTTCGTGGCCCTTGGAGGAGGGGTCCGAAACCAACCCTAACTCTTGTTTCCCCACACATACGGATTCTAAAAACAGCCTATACTTAAGTATTTCGAAAATACATGGGCCTGGCCCAATAATAAGGTGACGCAGCACCTAAGATAGCCCCTAGACGAAATTTACGAAGTGGCATCTTGTATATTTCATCCAAGGTTTCATGCACTCCTTATGGTGGCTTCAAAGTCCTGAAATCATCACTTGTAACTCCGTTCTGGATCCCCTTGCGCATGCCATCATCTCCACGCTTGAACTTGTTCCAAGGTTCATCTTTCTTGTCCAAGCTAGGCCCTTCATTTGTAAACAAGACAAATGTATCCAATTTAGGCAGCATCATATTCTCTTGAACATTAGAATCGTTACCAAGAAATGAAAGTACCTGATAATTCAATTGGCGTGCGCGAGCTCTAGTAATTGGTCCAGTATGTATAGCAGCAGGGGCTGTGGGTGTAACAATGGTATTGATGTCCTCATCATCCTCCCCTTCTTGAAATGAAGTCGTCCTCGACGAAAGTTCATCGTCCTCACCCAAATAAGGCTTCAAATCTGCAATGTTAAATGTGGGACTAACCCCAAAATCTGCAGGGAGCTCAAGTTTATATGTATTATCATTTATTTTCTCTAACACCTTAAAAGGATCATCAGCACGTGGCATTAGCTTTGATTTGCGCAAATTAGGAAATCTATCCTTACGCAAATGTAACCAAACAAGATCTCCAGGTGCAAACACGACATGTTTTCTACCCTTATCTCCAGCAAGTTTATATTTAGCATTCATACGCTCAATTTTTTCCTTAGTTAACTCATGCATTTTTAAAATCAATTTAGCATGTTCTTTAGCATCAAAATTAACCTTCTCCGAAGATGGAAGAGGCAACAAATCAATAGGTGCACGAGGTAGGAAACCATACACAATTTCAAAAGGGCACATCTTAGTAGTAGAATGCAATGAACGATTATATGCAAATTCAATATGAGGCAAGCATTTCTCCCACATTTTCCTGTTATTCTTCAAAACAGCCCTAAGCATAGTAGACAATGTTCTATTGTCTACTTCAGTTTGTCCATCAGTTTGGGGGTGACAAGTAGTACTAAAAAGCAGCTTAGTCCCCAACTTAGCCCATAAACATCTCCAAAAGTGGCTAAGAAATTTAGTATCACGATCTGAAACAATAGTATTTGGCACACCATGCAAGCGAATAATTTCATGAAAGAACAAATCAGCAACATTAACAGCATCATCGCTTTTATGACATGGTATAAAGTGTGCCATTTTCGAGAACCTATCCACGACAACAAATATGCTATCCTTCCCCTTCTTTGTTCGAGGTAAACCTAAAACAAAGTCCATAGATATATCCTCCCAAGGAACACTAGGTACAGGCAAAGGCATATATAAACCATGAGGATTGAGTCGTGACTTAGCTTTTTGACATGTAGTGCAGTGAGCAACAAAACGCTCAACATCCCGTCTCATCTTTGTCCAAAAGAAATGTGTAGCAAGTATATCCTCCGTCTTCTTGACGCCAAAGTGTCCCATTAATCCTCCTCCATGCGCCTCCTGCAACAACAAAAGACGAACAGAGCTAGCTGGAATGCATAGCTTGTTAGCACGAAACACAAATCCATCATTAAGAACGAACTTGTTCCAAGTTCTCCCTTCCTTACAATTCTGCAATACATCTTTAAATTCAGCATCATGCACATATTGATCTTTGATGGTCTCCAAACCAAATATTTTAAAGTCAAGTTGTGAAAGCATAGCATAACGACGAGACAATGCATCAGCAATAACATTTTCTTTACCCATCTTGTGTTTAATGACATAAGGAAAAGTCTCAATGAATTCAACCCATTTAGCATGTCTACGGTTCAATTTTGCTTGACTTTTAATGTGTTTCAAAGATTCATGATCAGAATGTATAACAAATTCCTTGGGCCCTAAATAATTTTGCCATGTTTCTAAGGTCCGAACAAGAGCATATAATTCTTTGTCATAAGTAGAATAGTTCATCCTAGGCCCACTCAATTTTTTAGAAAAGTATGCAACAGGTTTGCCATCTTGTAATAACACACCTCCTAATCCAATTCCACTAGCATCACATTCAAGCTCAAAAGTCTTATTAAAATCAGGAAGTTGGAGTAAAGGAGCATGTGTCAACTTATCTTTCAATACCGTGAAGGCTTCTTCCTGTGCGGTAACCCAAACAAAAGGCACATCCTTCTTTGTAAGCTCATTGAGAGGTGCAACAATGGTGCTGAAATCTCTCACAAAACGCCTATAGAAACCAGCAAGGCCAAGGAAACTCCTCACTTGTGTGACCGTTTTGTGCTGCAGCCAACTCTCAATAGCTTCAATCTTGGCTTTATCAACTTCAATTCCCTGTGGAGTAACAACATAGCCAAGTGATGAGGACATCAATACCATTGTTACACCCACAGCCCCTACTGCTACATATACGGGACCAATTACTAGAGCTCGCGCACGCCAATTAAATTAATAGGTTACTTTCGTTTCTTGGTAATGATTCTAATGTTCATGAGAATATGATGCTGCCTAAATTGGATACATTTGTTTTGCTTACAAATGAAGGGCCTAGCTTGGAGAAGGATGAACATTGGAGCAAGAACAAGCATGGAGATGATGCCATGCGCAAGGGGAACAAGAACGGAGTTACAAGTGATGATTTCAGGACTTTGAAGCCACCATAATGGGTGCATGAAGCCATGGACGAAATATACAAGATGTCACTTCATAAATTTCGTCCCGAGGCTATTATAGGTGCTGCGTCACCTTTTTATTGGGCCAGGCCCATGTAATTTCGAAATACATAAGTATAGGCTATTTTTAGAGTCCGTATGTGTGGGGAAACAAGAGATAGGGTTGATTTCGGACCCCTCCACCAAGGGCCACGAAATTCCCCCTCTCTTCCTCCATATATACAGCCCTTAGGGCACCGTTTAGACTTTGGGTTTTGTTTAGATTAAAAGTTCACCATAGCTGCAACTTCGCGTTCTTCGTTTGTGTTCAACGACAAGACAAAGGCGTCACAGAACCCCACCTTGATCAAAAAAGCTTTCATCTTATATTCGCAATATTCAGATTGCAATCTTAGTTTCTTGCTTGTTCTTCGTTTGCTCGCAGGAAACAGACCCTCGTGGTCAGGTTGATCATGCTCCGGCGTGGTCAATAACCTCTCGGAGTTGGTTTAGCGATTGCTAAGGCGCGACGTCCTCGCACGTTCGTAGTCGGATCGTCAAAGTCGACTTCCACCAAAGCGATATCCATCATCTCATCGAAAGACGGGACACCTTTGCCTCTATCGAGTGGTATCAGAGCTCCAGGTTGCTCGGTGAGATTTTATAGTTTTTCGTAGTTTAGATCGAGTCTGTTCTTCATACCTATAGTCCACGAAAAAGCCAAAAAAAAATTAGGGTTAGTTCATCCCATCCGAACCAATCTGAGCCTTGCATAATCTTTTCTGTATTTGCTTTGTTGAATTTGCGGTTGCATCGTCATGTTCAGTTGCTGGTCTTAGCGTCTAGTCTTTTAGAGTTTCGAGTTCTGTTCACAGGTTGTCACGTCGCTGCTGCCATATATCACCACCGCATCATCATCGTCGCTGTTGCCATATACCACCACCACATATTCACCGCCAATCCGAATCCATATACGCCACCACATATCCGCCGCCATCACGCCAATCCGAGTTCACCTGCAACATATATTCGCCACCTGTCCGTGTTCCACCAGATTCATCTCCGCCACTAGTCCGAGTTCTACCAGATTCATCTCCGCCACCAGTCCTAGTCCGAGTCCAGTAATTGTTGCATTGTTCTCGATTTCCAGATCAGGCGACACTCCGAGTCGTGACACAGAAGGACTCCCCAACTTCTGAGCCATCTGCAGAAGAAAAATAGTTCCAATTTCAAAAAAAAAACTAAGTCTGGAAAATTCTGGCTAGGCAGTTTTTAGACCATTTGTAGACTTTTTCGAAAAAAATTTGTTGCGGAGCAAAAAAAAAAGAGGAAAAAAAAGTGCAAAAAAAAAGAGAAAAAAAATCAGAGTGTGCTCCTCCCTTGTTTACGTGCCGCGCCGTGATTTTTTGGTGTTCTAGGCTCGCGTCTCTAGCACAGTCTAGCCTAGGACCAGCACAGTACCGTCGTTGAGCGTTTATTCAACTTTGCATCTCTGAATTGATTATTGCTGACCCTTTTTGCTACCATATTATAAGCCTTCCCAGCTCCACATACATCTACGTCGTGTGTTTGACTCTCCCTGGTAATCGCTCTATCCAAGCTTTGAGAGTTTTGACTACAACGGTTGCCGATCACCGCCTGTTGCTGGGTAAGAACTGGTAAGAATTTGAGTTTTGCTTGACGGATTTGTGACACCCACCACCACCACTTGTTCGTAGTCTGTAGGATCATATTCTTGTGTGTTTCTATTGCTGCTAACCATGCCAGGATCACAAGCCGACGAGATTGACTGGGAGAATTTATCGAACAAGGAGCTTCATGATAAGTTTCAGCAAATGATGACTGAACAGGTGCAAGATGTGCTGAACAATTTTGAAGAGGCCATGGAGAAGATCACTGGCCTTGAGAAGACGTTCGAAACAAAGCTCGATAATGATGAGGACATCAATACCATTGTTACACCCACAGCCCCTACTGCTACATATACGGGACCAATTACTAGAGCTCGCGCACGCCAATTAAATTATCAGGTACTTTCGTTTCTTGGTAATGATTCTAATGTTCATGAGAATATGATGCTGCCTAAATTGGATACATTTGTTTTGCTTACAAATGAAGGGTCTAGCTTGGAGAAGGATGAACATTGGAGCAAGAACAAGCATGGAGATGATGCCATGCGCAAGGGGAACAAGAACGGAGTTACACGTGATGATTTCAGGACTTTGAAGCCACCATAATGGGTGCATGAAGCCTTGGACGAAATATACAAGATGCCACTTCATAAATTTTGTCCCGAGGCTATTATAGGTGCTGCGTCACCTTTTTATTGGGCCAGGCCCATGTAATTTCGAAATACATAAGTATAGGCTATTTTTAGAGTCCGTATGTGTGGGGAAACAAGAGATAGGGTTGATTTCGGACCCCTCCACCAAGGGCCACGAAATTCCCCCTCTCTTCCTCCATATATACAGCCCTTAGGGCACCGTTTAGACTTTGGGTTTTGTTTAGATTAAAAGTTCGCCATAGCTGCAACTTCGCGTACTTTGTTTGTGTTCAACGACCAGACAAAGGCGTCACAGAACCCCACCTTGATCAATAAAGCTTTCATCTTATATTCGCAATATCCAGATTGTAATCTTAGTTGCTTGCTTGTTCTTCGTTTGCTCGCAGGAAACAGACCCTCGTGGTCAGGTTGATCGTGCTCCGACGTGGTCAATAACCTCTCGGAGTTGGTTTAGCGATTGCTAAGGCGCGACGTCCTCGCACGTTCGTAGTCGGATCGTCAAAGTCGACTTCCACCAAAGCGATATCCATCATCTCATCGAAAGACGGGACACCTTTGCCTCTATCAAGTGGTATCAGAGCTCCAGGTTGCTCGGTGAGATTTTACAGTTTTTCGTAGTTTAGATCGAGTCTGTTATTCATACCTATAGTCCACGAAAAAGCCAAAAAAATTAGGGTTAGTTCATCCCATTCGAACCAATCTGAGCCTTGCATAATCTTTTCTGTATTTGCTTTGTTGAATGCGGTTGCATCGTTGTGTCCAGTTGCTGGTCTTAGCGTCTAGTCTTTTAGAGTTTCGAGTTCTGTTCACAGGTTGTCACGTCGCCGCTGCCATATATCACCACCGCATCATCATCGTCGCTGTTGCCATATACCACCACCACATATTCACCGCCAATCCGAATCCATATACGCCACCACATATCCGCCGCCATCACGCCAATTCGAGTTCACCTGCAACATATATCCGCCACCTGTCCGTGTTCCACCAGATTCATCTCCGCCACCAGTCCGATTTCCACCAGATTCATCTCCGCCACCAGTCCTAGTCCGAGTCCAGTAATTGTTGCATTGTTCTCGATTTTCAGATCACGCGACACTCCGAGTCGTGACAGAGAAGGACTCCCCAACTTCCGAGCCATCCGCAGAAGAAAAATAGTTCCAATTTTTTTTAAAAAATAACTAAGTCTGGAAAATTCTGGCTAGGTAGTTTTTAGACCATTTGTAGACTTTTTCGAAAAAAATTTGTTGCCGAGAAAAAAAAAGAGGAAAAAAAAGTGCAAAAAAAAGAGAAAAAAATTCAGAGTGTGCTCCTCCCTTGTTTACGTGCCGCGCCGTGATTTTGTTGGTGTTCTAGGCTCGCGTCTCTAGCACAGTCTAGCCTAGGACCAGCACAGTACCATCGTTGAGCATTTATTCAACTTTGCATCTCTGAATTGATTATTGCTGACCCTTTTTGCTACCATATTATAAGCCTTCCCAGCTCCACATACATCTACGTCGCGCGTTTGACTCTCCCTGGTAATCGCTCTATCCAAGCATTGAGAGTTTTGACTACAACGGTTGCCGATCACCGCCTGTTGCTGGGTAAGAACTGGTAAGAATTTGAGTTTTGCTTGACGCATTTGTGACACCCACCACCACCACTTGTTCGTAGTCTGTAGGATCATATTCTTGTGTGTTTCTATTGCTGCTAACCATTCCAGGATCACAAGCCGACGAGATTGACTGGGAGAATTTATCGAACAAGGAGCTTCATGATAACTTTCAGCAAATGATGACTGAACAGGTGCAAGATGTGCTGAACAATTTTGAAGAGGCCATGGAGAAGATCACTGGCCTTGAGAAGACGTTCGAAACAAAGCTCGATAACAAGTTTAATGAATTGCTCGCGCGTCTTCCACCACCACCACCCGCTGCACCTAACGCACCTCTCCAACAACAACAACAACGACTACCTCCACGTCGCGAAACAGACCTCCGCCGAGCAAGCCGTGTTCCTCTTGCGTTTGGCCAAACTGTTGGTGCTGCTGTTGATACTTCTGTGGCTCCTGCTGCTGATGCGGAGGAGGATGATTATGTGGGAGATTATGAGGATGAGGTTGATCAAAATCAGCACTACATGCAGCCACCTGTACCACCACCAGCAGGTCGACCTCAGGTATATATTCGTAATGGTAGGCCTGCACCACCACCTCAGGTACGAGATGATGTCCATATTCCTAAACTGAAATTGAATATTCCACCATTTGAGGGTAGATATGTTCCTGATATATATCTTACTTGGGAGTTAGAAACTGAACAACGATTTACATGTTTACAATATCCTGAGGAGAGACGAGTTGCTGCTGCTGTTTGTGCTTTCACTAGTTTTGCATGTGTATGGTGGTCTGAACATTGTAGATTATATCCTATTCCAACTACTTGGGCTGCTTTGAAAACTGCTATGCGTACTCGTTGGGTTCCACCATATTATCAACGTGAATTGCTTCAAAAATTGCAGCGTTTAAGACAAGGGAAAAATTATGTAGAAGAATATTATCAGGAATTACAAACTGGCATGATTAGATGTGGTATTGTTGAGGAGAATGAAGCTATGCTTGCACGTTTTCTGGGTGGATTAAATAGAGAGATTCAGACCATTCTAGACTATAAGGAGTATACTAATATCACTCGTTTATTCCATCTTGCTTGTAAAGCTGAACGTGAAGTGCAGGATCGACAAGCATTGGGGCGAACTAACTTTTCTGCAGGCCGACCTTCATCATGGACACCGCGTGCATCTTCTACTTCAACTGCACCAGCACCTCAATTAGGTGCCTCCTCCAGTCGTGATATAAGAAAACAGACACAACCACCATTATCTGCCAAGAGCGCACCTGCTGGGCCTGCACGGAGTTCTTCTTCTTCCATGGCATCAACAGGGCACACAAGTGATATTATTTGTCGTCGTTGTAAGGGAGGAGGTCATTATGCGAGAGAATGCAAATCTCCGCGTGTGATGATTCCTACCGCGGATGGTGGATATGAGTCCGCTAGTGACTATGATGAGGAGACTTTGGCTCTTATTACACGTGAAGAACATGGTGGAGATGATTCTGATCATGAGACGCAATACATGGCTCCTGAAGACGCTGACAGGTATGAATGTTTAGTTGCTCAACGTGTTTTGAGTGTGCAGGTCACACAAGCTCAGCAAAATCAGAGGCACAATTTGTTCCATACCAAGGGAGTTGTGAAAGAACGTTCTGTGCGCGTCATCATAGATGGAGGGAGCTGCAACAACTTGGCTAGCATGGAGATGGTGGAGAAGCTTTCTCTCACCACAAGACCACATCCACATCCTTACTACATCCAATGGTTCAACAACAGCGGCAAGGTTAAGGTAACACGTACTGTTCGTGTGCATTTTAGTATATCTACATATGCTGATTATGTTGATTGTGATGTGGTACCTATGCAAGCATGTTCCTTATTACTTGGTAGACCATGGCAATTTGATAAAAATTCTGTACACCATGGTAGAAACAATCAGTATACTCTTGTTCATAAGGATAAAAATATTACTTTGCTTCCTATGACTCCTGATTCTATTTTGAAAGATGATATTCATAGAGCTAATAAAGCACAACAAGAGAAGAATAAGAGTGAAAATCAGATTGTGGCAATAGAATTTGAGCAACAAATGAAGCCTAATAATAAACCATCTAGTGTTGCTTCTGAAATTAAATTGAAAAGTGCATGTTTATTTGCCACCAAATCTGATATTGATGAGCTAGATTTCAGCAAATCTGTTTGCTATGCTTTTGTGTGCAAAGAGGCATTATTTTCATTCGAGGACGTGCCTTCCTCTTTGCCTCCTGCTGTCACTAACATTTTGCAGGAGTTCGCTGACGTTTTTCCACAAGACGTGCCACCGGGATTACCGCCTATTCGAGGGATTGAGCATCAGATTGACTTAATTCCCGGTGCTTCACTGCCAAACCGTGCACCATACCGTACCAATCCAGAGGAGACTAAGGAGATTATGCGTCAAGTACAAGAGCTTCTCGACAAAGGTTATATACGCGAATCCCTGATGAGGACATCAATACAATTGTTACACCCACAGCCCCTGCTGCTATACATACTGGACCAATTACTAGAGCTCGTGCACGCCAACTAAATTACCAGGTACTTTCGTTTCTTGGTAATGATTCTAATGTTCATGAGAATATGATGCTGCCTAAATTGGATACATTTGTTTTGCTTACAAATGAAGGGCCTAGCTTGGAGAAGGATGAACATTGGAGCAAGAACAAGCATGGAGATGATGGCATGCGCAAGGGGAACAAGAACGGAGTTACAAGTGATGATTTCAGGACTTTGAAGCCACCATAATGGGTGCATGAAGCCTTGGACGAAATATACAAGATGCCACTTCATAAATTTCGTCCCGAGGCTATTTTAGGTGCTGCGTCACCTTATTATTGGGCCAGGCCCATGTAATTTCGAAATACATAAGTATAGGCTATTTTTAGAGTCAGTATGTGTGGGGAAACAAGAGATAGGGTTGATTTCGGACCCCTCCACCAAGGGCCACGAAATTCCCCCCCTCTTCCTCCATATATACAGCCCTTAGGGCATCGTTTAGACTTTGGGTTTTGTTTAGATTAAAAGTTCGCCATAGCTGCAACTTCGCGTACTTCGTTTGTGTTCAACGACCAGACAAAGGCGTCACAGAACCCCACCTTGATCAATAAAGCTTTCATCTTATATTCGCAATATCCAGATTGCAATCTTAGTTTCTTGCTTGTTCTTCGTTTGCTCGCAGGAAACAGACCCTCGTGGTCAGGTTGATCGTGCTCCGGCGTGGTCAATAACCTCTCGGAGTTGGTTTAGCGATTGCTAAGGCGCGACGTCCTCGCACGTTCGTAGTCGGATCGTCAAAGTCGACTTCCACCAAAGCGAAATCCACCATCTCATCGAAAGACGGGACACCTTTGCCTCTATCATGCAACAACTTGGCTAGCATGGAGATGGTGGAGAAGCTTTCTCTCACCACAAGACCACATCCACATCCTTACTACATCCAATGGTTCAACAACAGCGGCAAGGTTAAGGTAACACGTACTGTTCGTGTGCATTTTAGTATTTCTACATATGCTGATTATGTTGATTGTGATGTGGTACCTATGCAAGCATGTTCCTTATTACTTGGTAGACCTTGGCAATTTGATAAAAATTCTGTACACCATGGTAGAAACAATCACTATACTCTTGTTCATAAGGATAAAAATATTACTTTGCTTCCTATGACTCCTGATTCCATTTTGAAAGATGATATTAATAGAGCTAATAAAGCAAAACAGGAGACGAATAAGAGTGAAAATCAGATTGTGGCAAAAGAATTTGAGCAACAAATGAAGCCTAATAATAAACCATCTAGTGTTGCTTCTGAAATTAAATTGAAAAGTGCATGTTTATTTGCCACCAAATCTGATATTGATGAGATAGATTTCAGCAAATCTGTTTGCTATGCTTTTGTGTGCAAAGAGGCATTATTTTCATTCGAGGACGTGCCTTCCTCTTTGCCTCCTGCTGTCACTAACATTTTGCAGGAGTTCGCTGACGTCTTTCCACAAGACGTGCCACCGGGATTACCGCCTATTCGAGGGATTGAGCATCAGATTGACTTAATTCCCGGTGCTTCACTGCCAAACCGTGCACCATACCGTACCAATCCAGAGGAGACGAAGGAGATTATGCGTCAAGTACAAGAGCTTCTCGACAAAGGTTATATACGCGAATCCCTTAGTCCTTGTGCTATTCCTATTATTCTAGTGCCGAAAAAGGATGGTACATCACGTATGTGTGTTGATTGTAGAGGCATTAATAATATTACTATTCGTTATCGTCATCCTATTCCTAGGCTAGATGGTATGCTTGATGAATTGAGTGGCTCTACAATATTCTCCAAAGTTGATTTGCGTAGTGGCTACCATCAAATTCGTATGAAATTGGGAGATGAATGGAAAACAGCATTTAAAACTAAGTTTGGATTATATGAGTGGTTAGTCATGCCTTTTGGGTTAACTAATGCACCTAGTACTTTCATGAGATTAATGAACGAAGTTTTACGTGCTTTCATTGGACGATTTGTGGTAGTTTACTTTGATGACATATTGATTTATAGCAGATCTTTGGAAGAACATTTGGAACATTTACGTGCTGTTTTTATTGCTTTACGTGATGCACGTTTGTTTGGTAACCTTGGGAAGTGCACCTTTTGCACCGACCGAGTATCTTTTCTTGGCTATGTTGTTACTCCATAGGGAATTGAAGTTGATAAAGCCAAGATTGAAGCTATTGAGAGTTGGCCGCAGCCCAAAATGGTCACACACGTGAGGAGTTTTCTTGGCCTCGCTGGATTCTATAGGCGTTTTGTGAGAGATTTCAGCACCATTGCTGCACCTCTCAATGAGCTTACAAAGAAAGATGTGCCTTTTCTTTGGGGTACCGCACAGGAAGAAGCCTTCTCGGTATTGAAAGATAAGTTGACACATGCTCCTTTACTCCAACTTCCTGATTTTAATAAGACTTTTGAGCTTGAATGTGATGCTAGTGGAATTGGATTAGGAGGTGTGTTATTACAAGATGGCAAACCTGTTGCATACTTTTCTGAAAAATTGAGTGGGCCTAGTCTGAATTATTCTACTTATGATAAAGAATTATTTGCTCTTGTTCGGACTTTAGAAACATGGCAACATTATTTATGGCCCAAAGAATTTGTTATACATTCTGATCATGAATCTTTGAAACATATTAAAAGTCAAGCTAAACTGAATCGTAGACATGCTAAATGGGTTGAATTCATTGAGACTTTCCCTTATGTCATTAAACACAAGAAGGGAAAAGAAAATGTTATTGCTGATGCATTGTCTCGTCGCTATACTATGCTTTCACAACTTGACTTCAAAATATTTGGTTTGGAGACCATCAAAGATCAATATGTGCATGATGCTGATTTTAAAGATGTAATGCAGAATTGCAAAGAAGGAAGAATGTGGAACAAGTTCGTCGTTAACGATGGATTTGTGTTTCGTGCTAACAAGCTATGCATTCCAACTAGCTCCGTTCGTCTTTTGTTGTTGCAGGAGGCGCATGGATGATAGAGGCGGGGTGTCCCGATCTTTCGATGAGATGATAACTATCGATTTGGTGGAGACGACTTTGACGATCCGACTACAAACGTGCACGACGTTGCGCCTTAGCAATCGCTAAACCAATCTCCTGAGGTTACTGACGATACCGGAAGCACGGTCAGCCTGACCATGAAGGTCTATTCCTGCAAGCAATCGAAGAACGAGCAAGAATATGATAAAGCAATCTAAATATTGCAAATATATATGAGGTATTGATAATGGTGGGGATCCGGAAGCGGTCTTGGTCTGGTCGTTGGACACGAACGAAGTACACGAAGTTGCAATGGCTAACTTTTAACTAAACAAATCCCAAGGAACAGCAAGATATAAGTGAAGATCACAACGGCAGTGAAGATAATGATGAAAAACAACTGCCAAGCAGGATATACAACAACTCTCTCTCCAACTTTCCTCTTAAAAAGTTTGAGACAATTTTCTGATAAATTCTTTCAAAGAATGCTACTAACTCAAGCTTTCCAATGAAAAAAAGAATCACTCAATTCCGAGTTGATATGAGGAGTCAAAGAATTCTAAAACTGGCCTAAAAAATTGGAACAAGCTGTGTTCACGAACTTCGGAGGGCAAAAAGACCTATTTAGAAGCCGATTTTGAGGTGTCAAATATTGAACTTGCTTCTGTAACTATTTAGATGCGGCTCGTCGCTATCATCAATTTGAGTACTCACGGAGCCAAAACGGACTTCGTATGAGGAAGATACACCTGTTTTACTGAACAGTGCGCAAAACAGATTCTAATCCGAATTCAGGTACGAGATTGATTCTAGATAGATCCAATTTTTTTTTCTTCTCTCTTTTTTTTCTCACGCCTTTTTTTTCTTTTTCTCCCTCTTTCCAAGACAAACTAGATAAGATGTAGATTCGATCAGGCGAAGATGTGAGTGACCTCAACTATGATTATGACAATAAACAGTGCGTAGCACATGGTGGAAATTGATGGATGGGATGGTGGACAGCGGATGGGATAATGATGCAGCGGCTGCGTGACTAATGTGAACAGAACTCGAAACTCTAAAGGAACTAGACACTAAGACCAGCAACTCGACACGGCGATGCAACCGATAATTCAACAATGAAAACAATGAAAAGAAAATTGCAAAGGCTCAGTCTGGCTAGGACAAAGGATGAATAGATCTAACTTTTGTTTTGTGGCTTTTTCTTGGACAATAGGTAAGAAAATAAATCTAATCTAGGAAAAACTGGAAATTCTCACCGAGCAACCTGAAAACTGATACCACTTGATAGAGGCAAAGGTGTCCCGTCTTTCGATGAGATGATGGATATCGCTTTGGTGGAAGTCGACTTTGACGATCCGACTACGAACGTGCGAGGACGTCGCGCCTTAGCAATCGCTAAACCAACTCCGAGAGGTTATTGACCACGCCGGAGCACGATCAACCTGACCACGAGGGTCTGTTTCCTGCGAGCAAACGAAGAACAAGCAAGAAACTAAGATTGTAATCTGGATATTGCGAATATAAGATGAAAGCTTTATTGATCAAGGTGGGGTTCTATGACGCCTTTGTCTGGTCGTTGAACACAAACGAAGTACGCGAAGTTGCAGCTATGGCGAACTTTTAATCTAAACAAAACCCAAGGAAAAGCTACTAGATGGATCTACTTATATAGGAGCAAGGGGTGGTGGCCAAGGAGGTGGGAGGACGTCCCAAGGCAGCCTAAAACTAAATCTTGGTCGTACAAGGCCAATGGGCCCAAGTGGAGGTGATGTAACACCTTTGGACTTGTAGTTTGACTCGGATTCTGCTGCAGCATCAGATTGTTTCATCCACAACTCAACGCTCCGGACGAATTTGAAGGTGATTCCAATTGGGTTGGAAAGTGCACGAAATCTAGTTTCCAACAAAAAAAGAATCACCCAATTCGGAGTCCGTATGAAAAACTTGTGTGCGTTTTGAGTCAGGTGTGTCTGTGCAGTCCGAATCTGAATCCAGAACGTGAGAGACTTGGACTCTATCTTCTCTTGGGCCAAAAGTGACGTGAGAGAACTTTTTGGACAGCAAATAAACATCTCTTTCTTCCTTATCTTCATATGTGGATTGTACAAATGTCCCATACACCTGCAATTAGACAAAACACAAAAGTGTGTGAAGTATTTTTGTTCTGGATAACATAAATAGATTATTGAATAGTTTGCACTAGAAATCACCTGACAAATATGCATATATGCAATATTTTTGGTCATATCCAAGGTAGTCATGTCCTCATCATATACCATGTCAGGATGTTTTGGATCTTCAAAGCTAGGCGGTTGTGCAACATACACTTCTTCAATCTTGCCATTGAGAAAGGCACTCTTCACATCCATTTGATATAGAAGTATGTTATGATGATTTGCATAGGCCAGCAGTATGCGTATGGCTTCAAGTCTAGCCACAGGAGCAAATGTTTCATCGAAGTCAATGCCTTCCACTTGAGTATATCCTTGAGCAACGAGACGAGCTTTGTTTCTGACAACTTGACCATGCTCATCTCGCTTGTTGCGGTATATCCATTTGGTCCCTATTATATTGTGCTTCCGTGGATCAGGACGCTTAACCAGTTCCCATACATTATTCAGCTCAAACTGTTGAAGCTCTTCTTGCATAGCTTGAATCCATTCAGGTTCCATGAAGGCTTCTTCAACTTTCTTGGGTTCTGTTATTGAGACGAATGCAAAGTGCCCACAGAAATTTGCTAGCTGAGTTGCCCTTGAACGAGTGAGTGGACCAGGTGCATTGATGCTATTAATTATTCTTTCAATCTGCACTTCATTGGCAACGCGAGGATGTACAGGGCGAAGACTTTGCTCTTGCTGATCATTGTCGTTGTTAGAAGGAATGTCTTCAGGCTGAGCATTGCCTTCATGTTGATCAGGTGCTGAGATGATAAGTTCTTCTTCAGGATGAGCTTCATAAGGTATAATTTCTCCAGTTCCCATTAGCTTGATTGATTCACTGGATGGAACTTCATCTAGCACATTTGGCAGTTGCTCTCTTTGTGAACTGTTGGTCTCATCGAACCGCACATCCACTGTTTCAACCAGTTTGTAATGAAAGAGATTGAAGACTCTGTAGGAGTGCGAATCCTTTCCATATCCAAGCATAAAGCCCTCATGTGCTTTTGGTGCAAATTTTGAGGTGTGATGTGGGTCCTTGATCCAGCACCTTGCGCCAAATACTCTGAAGTAACTGACATTTGGCTTCTTGCCAGTAAGGAGCTCATAAGATGTCTTCTTCAGTAGCTTGTGAAGATAAACACGATTGATTGTATGGCATGCAGTATCAATGGCTTCGGGCCAGAATTTTCTTGGGGTCTTGTATTCATCTAGCATCGTTCTGGCCATCTCAATTAGTGTTCTGTTCTTGCGTTCGACGACGCCATTCTGCTGTGGCGTGTACGGGGCTGAGAATTCATGTGTGATGCCCAAGGTATCAAGATATGTATCAAGGCCAGTGTTCTTGAATTCAGTACCATTGTCACTTCTGATGTGCTTTATCTTGGCGCCATAATTGTTCATAGCTCGATTGACGAAGCGTTTGAAGACATCCTGCACTTCAGTCTTGTAAAGGATTATGTGCACCCAAGTATATCTAGAATAATCATCAACAATAACGAAGCCATAGAGGCAAGCAGTAGTAGTAAGAGTTGAGTAATGAGTGGGACCGAAAAGATCCATGTGAAGCCGTTCGAAGGGTCGAGTAGTGGTCATGATTGTCTTCGAGGGATGTTTGGCCCTCGTCATCTTCCCTGCTTCACAGGCACCGCATAAGTGGTCTTTCTTGAACTTGACGCCCTTGATGCCTATGACATGCTTCTTCTTCGCAAGGGTGTGGAGGTTCCTCATGCCAGCATGCCCAAGCCTCCGATGCCAGAGCCAGCATTCTGAAGCCTTTGCTAGAAGACATACTGCAAGCTGTGGTCCGGTTGAGAAATCTACCACGTACAAATCATCTTTTCGATACCCTTCAAATAGTAGAGACTTGTCAGATTCCATTAGTACAAGGCAACGATATTTTCCAAATATTACGATCATGTTCAAATTGCAAAGCATTGAGACAGACATTAAGTTGAAGCCAAGGGATTCAACAAGCATGACTTTATCCATGTGTTGATCCCTTGAGATTACAACTCTACCTAGACCCAATACCTTACTTTTACCAGTGTCAGCAAATGTCATGTGGCTCTTGTCGGATGGACGTAAGGTTGAGTCCATAAGAAGACTTCTTTTGCCAGTCATGTGATTTGTACACCCACTGTCAATAATCCATTCTGAAGACGTTGGTGTCGTACCCTACAGTGCAGTTAGGGGGATAGGCTTCACCAAGAGCATTGTGAAGCAAAAACATTTGACGAACCAGTGGGTTATGAAAGCTTAGATCCAGGTTAGGACTAATAGGGAGAGTAGCAAGCGATTCAGGAACGAAGTACATAGTAAGACCATTCGGGCATTTGATCTTGCGCCCTACAAGATGTTTAAAGTCCCCGGCAATAGCGTCAGACGATTTTGGTTTTCTGCTGGAGACCTTTCCCTGCAAAAGAGAGTTAAGCTTTCTCAGCCACCCACATCTTCAAGGGTGGCTTAGAAGCAATAAGTCTAAGTGCAGCATCTGAGAATTTTGGCTTTGAAGCCCTAGCAAACAGTCTTGCAGGAGGACAATAGTACTCATAAGAATAAGCAGAATAGTTCTTGGTCTTATGAACATGACGGTTTGATGAACCGCTCTCATATTCATATGCCTGAGTATGGTTTCCCTGCAAAACATTTGCGTTAGTGCGACTCAGGTGAGTCCTCTGTCTGTATGAAGCCTTTGGACCGTATGAAGCCTTTGGTCTGAGGTTTGTCTTCTTCACGTGAGGTGTCATGATGACATTCACAGGAAGACTCTCCAGACACTTTTTCGGAACCCAGATCTTCTTCATAGGCGGTCCATTCCTGTAGTTAGTACCAATGTACCTGGCAAACACTTCACCATTCTGATTCTTAAACAATATATAGTTTGCATCAAAGGATTCATCAATGATAATGGGGTTAGCACAAGTGAATCCAGATAGATTGGATGGATCTGCTGAAGGTTCCTTTGCAGTAACCCACATGGTTTTGGGGTACTGCTCAGGTTTCCAGTAAGAGCCATCTGCATTCATTTTCCTTACGAACCCAACACCTCTTTCCTAGGGTTTCGGTTCAGAATCTGCTTTTTGAGGACATCACATAGTGTCTGATGCCCTTGAAGACTTTTGTACATCCCTGTTTCAAGCAATGTCTTCAACCTAGCATTCTCATCAGCAATAGCGGTGGTATCCTCAGCAGAGGGGTTAGTTACCACATCAACAGTTGAAGATATTGCAACAGCAGTAGCAGTAGAACATTCAGCAACAGAAGTATCATTATCACGCTCAATGCATTTGAGACATGGTGGTTCAAATCCTTCCTGAGCGGGACTGATCTGTTTGGCGCGAAGTGACTCGTTTTGAAGATCTTCATGAACCGCTCTCAATTTCTCAAGATCTTGCTTCCTTTGAAGATAATCATAGGAAAGCTTTTCATGAGTTGTTGAGAGAGTTTCATGACGACTTTCAAGTTCCTGATACTTAACGTGAAGATTTTTTATGTCTTCAATTAAGGATTCAGATCTAGTCATTTCAGCACCTAACAGATCATCGCTTTTGTCTAATAGTTTTTGAATATGTTCCATAGCTTTCTGTTGTTCAGTTGCAATTTTAGCAAGTGTTTTTGTAGCTAGGTTTTGAACCACAATCAGAGTTATCGTCACTAGATGTTTGATAGTGAGTAGTGCGTGTGTTTACCTTGGCACCGCGTGCCATGAAGCAGTAGGTAGAAGCAGAGTAGTCCTTGTCATTTGCATCGGTGTCGGTGATGAAGTCATTGTCTTCATTGTTGAAGATGGACTTGGCAACGTATGCTGTAGCCAGACTTGCGACGCCTGAGTCGGATTCCTTCTTAGACTCCACCTCCGCCTCCTCAGAAGCAGTGATATAGGCAAAGGTGTCCCGTCTTTCGATGAGATGATGGATATCGCTTTGGTGGAAGTCGACTTTGACGATCCGACTACGAACGTGCGAGGACGTCGCGCCTTAGCAATCGCTAAACCAACTCCGAGAGGTTATTGACCACGCCGGAGCATGATCAACCTGACCACGAGGGTCTGTTTCCTGCGAGCAAACGAAGAACAAGCAAGAAACTAAGATTGCAATCTGGATATTGCGAATATAAGATGAAAGCTTTATTGATCAAGGTGGGGTTCTGTGACGCCTTTGTCTGGTCGTTGAACACAAACGAAGTACGCGAAGTTGCAGCTATAGCAAACTTTTAATCTAAACAAAACCCAAAGTCTAAACGGTGCCCTAAGGGCTGTATATATGGAGGAAGAGAGGGGGAATTTCGTGGCCCTTGGTGGAGGGGTCCGAAATCAACCCTATCTCTTGTTTCCCCACACATACGGACTCTAAAAATAGCCTATACTTATGTATTTCGAAATTACATGGGCCTGGCCCAATAAAAAGGTGACGCAGCACCTATAATAGCCTCGGGATGAAATTTATGAAGTGGCATCTTGTATATTTCGTCCAAGGCTTCATGCACCCATTATGGTGGCTTCAAAGTCCTGAAATCATCACTTGTAACTCCGTTCTTGTTCCCCTTGCGCATGGCATCATCTCCATGCTTGTTCTTGCTCCAATGTTCATCCTTCTCCAAGCTAGGCCCTTCATTTGTAAGCAAAACAAATGTATCCAATTTAGGCAGCATCATATTCTCATGAACATTAGATTCGTTACCAAGAAACGAAAGTACCTGATAATTCGATTGACGTGCACGAGCTCTAGTAATTGGTCCAGTATGTATAGCAGCAGGGGCTATGGGTGTAACAATGGTATTGATGTCCTCATCATCCTCCCCTTCTTGAAATGAAGTCGTCCTCGACGGAAACTCATCTTCCTCACCCAAATAAGGCTTCAAATCTGCAATGTTAAAAGTGGGACTAACCCCAAAATCTGCAGGCAGCTCAAGTTTATATGCATTATCATTTATTTTCTCTAACACCTTAAAGGGACCATCAGCACGTGGCATTAGC
The DNA here is from genome assembly GCF_018294505.1 of Triticum aestivum. Classification (NCBI taxonomy): domain Eukaryota; kingdom Viridiplantae; phylum Streptophyta; class Magnoliopsida; order Poales; family Poaceae; genus Triticum; species Triticum aestivum. Next base: position 21,042 of record NW_025227424.1, on the reverse strand, counting down.
TTTGATTTGCGCAAATCAGGAAATCTATCCTTATGCAAATGTAACCAAACAAGATCTCCAGGTGCAAACACAACATGTTTTCTACCCTTATCTCCAGCAAGTTTATATTTAGCATTCATACGCTCAATGTTTTCCTTACTTAACTCATGCATTTTTAAAATCAATTCAGCACGTTGTTTAGCATCAAAATTAACCTTCTCCGAAGATGGAAGAGGCAACAAATCAATAGGTGCACGAGGTAGGAAACCATACACAACTTCAAAAGGGCACATCTTAGTAGTAGAATGCAATGAACGATTATAAGCAAATTCAATATGAGGCAAGCATTCCTCCCACATTTTCTTATTATTCTTCAAAACAGCCCTAAGCATAGTAGACAACGTTCTATTGACTACTTCAGTTTGTCCATCAGTTTGGGGGTGACAAGTAGTACTAAAAAGCAGTTTAGTCCCCAACTTAGCCCATAAACATCTCCAAAAGTGGCTAAGAAATTTAGTATCACGATCTGAAACAATAGTATTTGGCACACCATGTAAGCGAATAATTTCACGAAAGAACAAATCAGCAACATTAACATCATCATCGCTTTTATGACATGGTATAAAGTGTGCCATTTTTGAGAATCTATCCACGACAACAAATATGCTATCCCTCCCCTTCTTTGTTCGAGGTAAACCTAAAACAAAGTCCATAGATATATCCTCCCAAGGAACACTAGGTACAGGCAAAGGCATATATAAACCATGAGGATTGAGTCGTGACTTAGCTTTTTGACATGTAGTGCATCGAGCAATAAAACGCTCAACATCCCGTCTCATCTTTGTCCAAAAGAAATGTGTAGCAAGTACGTCCTCCGTCTTCTTCACGCCAAAGTGTCCCATTAATCCTCCTCCATGCGCCTCCTGCAACAACAAAAGACGAACGGAGCTAGCTGGAATGCATAGCTTGTTAGCACGAAACACAAATCCATGGTTAACGACGAACTTGTTCCACATTCTTCCTTCTTTACAATTCTGCATTACATCTTTAAAATCAGCATCATGCACATATTGATCTTTGATGGTCTCCAAACCAAATATTTTGAAGTCAAGTTGTGAAAGCATAGTATAGTGGTGAGACAATGCATCAGCAATAACATTTTCTTTTCCCTTCTTGTGTTTAATGACATAAGGAAAAGTCTCAATGAATTCAACCCATTTAGCATGTCTACGATTCAGTTTAGCTTGACTTTTAATATGTTTCAAAGATTCATGATCAGAATGTATAACAAATTCTTTGGGCCATAAATAATGTTGCCATGTTTCTAAAGTCCGAACAAGAGCATATAATTCTTTATCATAAGTAGAATAATTCAGACTAGGCCCACTCAATTTTTCAGAAAAGTATGCAACAGGTTTGCCATCTTGTAATAACACACCGCCTAATCCAATTCCACTAGCATCACATTCAAGCTCAAAAGTCTTATTAAAATCAGGAAGTTGGAGTAAAGGAGCATGTGTCAACTTATCTTTCAATACCGAGAAGGCTTCTTCCTGTGCGGTACCCCAAAGAAAAGGCACATCTTTCTTTGTAAGCTGATTGAGAGGTGCAGCAATGGTGCTGAAATCTCTCACAAAACGCCTATAGAACCCAGCGAGGCCAAGAAAACTCCTCACTTGTGTGACCGTTTTGGGTTGCGGCCAACTCTCAATTGCTTCAATCTTGGCTTTATCAACTTCAATTCCCTGTGGAGTAACAACATAGCCAAGAAAAGATACTCGGTCGGTGCAAAAGGTGCACTTCCCAAGGTTACGAAACAAATGTGCATCACGTAGAGCAATAAAAACAGCACGTAAATGTTCCAAATGTTCTTCCAAAGATCTGCTATAAATCAATATGTCATCAAAGTAAACTACCACAAATCGTCCAATGAAAGCACGTAAAACTTCGTTCATTAATCTCATGAAAGTACTAGGTGCATTAGTTAACCCAAAAGGCATGACTAACCACTCATATAATCCAAACTTAGTTTTGAATGCTGTTTTCCATTCATCTCCCAATTTCATACGAATTTGATGGTATCCACTACGCAAATCAACTTTGGAGAATATTGTAGAGCCACTCAATTCATCAAGCATATCATCTAGCCTAGGAATAGGATGACGATAACGAATAGTAATATTATTAATGCCTCTACAATCAACACACATACGTGATGTACCATCCTTTTTCGGCACTAGAATAATAGGAACAGCACAAGGACTTAGGGATTCGCGTATATAACCTTTGTCGAGAAGCTCTTGTACTTGACGCATAATCTCCTTCGTCTCCTCTGGATTGGTACGGTATGGTGCACGGTTTGGCAGTGAAGCATCGAGAATTAAGTCAATCTGATGCTCAATCCCTCGAATAGGCGGTAATCCCGGTGGCACGTCTTGTGGAAAGACGTCAGCGAACTCCTGCAAAATGTTAGTGACAGTAGGAGGCAAAGAGGAAGGCACGTCCTCGAATGAAAATAATGCCTCTTTGCACACAAAAGCATAGCAAACAGATTTGCTGAAATCTAGCTCATCAATATCAGATTTGGTGGCAAATAAACATGCACTTTTCAATTTAATTTCAGAAGCAACACTAGATGGTTTATTATTAGGCTTCATTTGTTGCTCAAATTCTTTTGCCACAATCTGATTTTCACTCTTATTCGTCTCCTGTTTTGCTTTATTAGCTCTATTAATATCATCTTTCAAAATGGAATCAGGAGTCATAGGAAGCAAAGTAATATTTTTATCCTTATGAACAAGAGTATAGTGATTGTTTCTAACATGGTGTACAGAATTTTTATCAAATTGCCATGGTCTACCAAGTAATAAGGAACATGCTTGCATAGGTACCACATCACAATCAACATAATCAGCATATGTAGAGATACTAAAATGCACACGAACAGTACGTGTTACCTTAACCTTGCCGCTGTTATTGAACCATTAGATGTAGTAAGGATGTGGATGTGGTCTTGTGGTGAGAGAAAGCTTCTCCACCATCTCCATGCTAGCCAAGTTGTTGCAGCTCCCTCCGTCTATGATGACGCACACAGAATGTTCCTTCACAACTCCCTTGGTATGGAACAAATTATGCCTCTGATTTTGCTCAGCTTGTGTGATCTGCACACTCAAAACACGTTGACCAACTAAACATTCATACCTGTCAGCGTCTTCAGGAGCCATGTATTGCGTCTCATGATCAGAATCATCTCCACCATGTTCTTCACGTGTAATAAGAGCCAAAGTCTCCTCATCATAGTCACTAGCGGACTCATATCCACCATCCGCGGTAGCAATCATCACACGCGGAGATTTGCATTCTCTCGCATAATGACCTCCTCGCTTACAACGACGACAAATAATATCACTTGTGTGCCCTGTTGATGCCATGAAAGAAGAAGAACGCTGTGCAGGCCCCGCAGGTGCGCTCTTGGCAGATAATGGTGGTTGTGCCTGTTTTCTTGTATCACGGCTGGAGGTGGCACCGGATGGAGGTGCTGATGCAGTTGAAGTAGAAGATGCACGTGGTGTCCATGATGAAGGTCGTCCTGCAGAAAAGTTAGTTCGCCCCAATGCTTGTCGATCCTGCACTTCACGTTCAGCTTTACAAGCAAGATGGAATAAACGAGTGATGTTAGTATACTCCTTATAGTCTAGAATGGTCTGAATCTCTCTATTTAATCCACCCAGAAAACGTGCATGCATAGCTTCATTCTCCTCAACAATACCACATCTAATCATGCCAGTTTGTAATTCCTGATAATATTCTTCTACAGAATTTTTCCCTTGTCTTAAACGCTGCAATTTTTGAAGCAATTCACGTTGATAATATGGTGGAACCCAACGCGTACGCATAGCTGTTTTCAATGCAGCCCAAGTAGTTGGAATAGGATATAATCTACAATGTTCAGACCGCCATACACATGCAAAACTAGTGAAAGCACAAACAGCAGCAGCAACTCGTCTCTCCTCAGGATATTGTAAACATGTAAATCGTTGTTCAGTTTCTAACTCCCAAGTAAGATATATATCAGGAACATATCTACCCTCAAATGGTGGAATATTCAATTTCAGTTTAGGAATATGGACATCATCTCGTACCTGAGGTGGTGGTGCAGGCCTACCATTACGAATATATACCTGAGGTCGACCAGCTGGTGGTGGTACAGGTGGCTGCACGTAGTGCTGATTTTGATCAACCTCATCCTCATAATCTCCCACATAATCATCCTCCTCCGCATCAGCAGCAGGAGCCACAGAAGTATCAACAGCAGCACCAACAGTTTGGCCAAACGCAAGAGGAACACGGCTTGCTCGGCGGAGGTCTGTTTCGCGACGTGGAGGTAGTCGTTGTTGTTGTTGTTGGAGAGGTGCGTTAGGTGCAGTGGGTGGTGGTGGTGGAAGACGCGCGAGCAATTCATTAAACTTGTTATCGAGCTTTGTTTCGAACGTCTTCTCAAGGCCAGTGATCTTCTCCATGGCCTCTTCAAAATTGTTCAGCACATCTTGCACCTGTTCAGTCATCATTTGCTGAAACTTATCATGAAGCTCCTTGTTCGATAAATTCTCCCAGTCAATCTCATCGGCTTGTGATCCTGGCATGGTTAGCAGCAATAGAAACACACAAGAATATGATCCTACTGACTACGAACAAGTGGTGGTGGTGGGTGTCACAAATCCGTCAAGCAAAACTCAAATTCTTACCAGTTCTTACCCAGCAACAGGCGGTGATCGGCAACCGTTGTAGTCAAAACTCTCAAAGCTTGGATAGAGCGATTACCAGGGAGAGTCAAACGCACGACGTAGATGTATGTGGAGCTGGGAAGGCTTATAATATGGTAGCAAAAAGGGTCAGCAATAATCAATTCAGAGATGCAAAGTTGAATAAATGCTCAACGATGGTACTGTGCTGGTCCTAGGCTAGACTGTGCTAGAGACACGAGCCTAGAACACCAACAAAATCACGGCGCGGCACGTAAACAAGGGAGGAGCACACTCTGAATTTTTTTTCTTTTTTTTTGCACTTTTTTTTCCTCTTTTTTTTTGCTCCGCAACAAATTTTTTTGGACAAAAGTCTACAAATGGTCTAAAAACTGCCTAGCCAGAATTTTCCAGACTTAGTTTTTTTTGAAATTGGAACTATTTTTCTTCTGCGGATGGCTCGGAAGTTGGGGAGTCCTTCTCTGTCATGACTCGGAGTATCGCGTGACCTGGAAATCAAGAACAATGCAACAATTACTGGACTCGGACTAGGACTGGTGGCGGAGATGAATCTGGTGGAACTCGGACTGGTGGCGGAGATGAATCTGGTGGAACACGGACATGTGGCGGATATATGTTGCAGGTGAACTCGGATTGGCGTGATGGCGGCGGTTATGTGGTGGCGTATATGGATTCGGATTGGCGGTGAATATGTGGTGGTGGTATATGGCAACAGCGACGATGATGATGCGGTGGTGATATATGGCAGCGGCGACGTGACAACCTGTGAACAGAACTCAAAACTCTAAAAGACTAGACGCTAAGACCAGCAACTGGACACGACGATGCAACCGCAAATTCAACAAAGCAAATACAGAAAAGATTATGCAAGGCTCAGATTGGTTCGGATGGGATGAACTAACCCTAATTTTTTTTGGCTTTTTCATGGACTATAGGTATGAAGAACAGACTCGATCTAAACTACGAAAAACTGTAAAATCTCACCGAGCAACCTGGAAATCTGATACCACTTGATATAGGCAAAGGTGTCCCGTCTTTCGATGAGATGATGGATATCGCTTTGGTGGAAGTCGACTTTGACGATCCGACTACGAACGTGCGAGGACGTCGCGCCTTAGCAATCGCTAAACCAACTCCGAGAGTTTATTGACCACGCCGGAGCACGATCAACCTGACCACGAGGGTCTGTTTCCTGTGAGCAAATGAAGAACAAGCAAGAAACTAAGATTGCAATCTGGATATTGCGAATATAAGATGAAAGCTTTATTGATCAAGGTGGGGTTCTGTGACGCCTTTGTCTGGTTGTTGAACACAAACGAAGTACGCGAAGTTGCAGCTATTGCGAACTTTTAATCTAAACAAAACCCAAAGTCTAAACGGTGCCCTGAGGGCTGTATATATGGAGGAAGAGAGGGGGAATTTCGTGGCCCTTGGTGGAGGGGTCCGAAATCAACCCTATCTCTTGTTTCCCCACACATACGGACTCTAAAAATAGCCTATACTTATGTATTTCGAAATTACATGGGCCTGGCCCAATAAAAAGGTGACGCAGCACCTATAATAGCCTCGGGACGAAATTTATGAAGTGGCATCTTGTATATTTCGTCCAAGGCTTCATGCACCCATTATGGTGGCTTCAAAGTCCTGAAATCATCACTTGTAACTCCGTTCTTGTTCCCCTTGCGCATGGCATCATCTCCATGCTTGTTCTTGCTCCAATGTACATCCTTCTCCAAGCTAGGCCCTTCATTTGTAAGCAAAACAAATGTATCCAATTTAGGCAGCATCATATTCTCATGAACATTAGAATCATTACCAAGAAACGAAAGTACCTGATAATTTAATTGGCGTGCGCAAGCTCTAGTAATTGGTCCCGTATATGTAGCAGTAGGGGTTGTGGGTGTAACAATGGTATTGATGTCCTCATCAAGCAGACTCCTCCTCCGAATCCATTTCCTTGCCAACAAACGCACGTGCCTTGCCAGATGAGCTCTTCTTGTGTGATGAAGACTTTGAGGAAGACTTGGAAGAAGACTTTGAGTATTTCTTCTTCTTCTTCTTGTCGTCGGAGTCATATTCCTTGCTCTTCTTCTTCTTTTTGTTCTCATTGTCCCACTGTGGACACTCAGAGATGAAGTGGCCAAGTTTCTTGCACTTGTGACATGTTTTCTTCTTGTAGTCATGAGCAGGAGCTTCATCATTCCTTGAACTTGATCGGGAAGACTTTCTGAAGCCTTTCTTCTTGGTGAACTTTTGGAACTTCTTGACAAGCACAGCAAGTTCCCTTCTAATGTCTTCAGGATCATCAGAACTGCTATCAGATTCTTCTTCAGATGAGGAGACAGCTTTTGCCATCAAGGCACGAGTTCGCCCATAGTTTGGACCGTAGATATCTCTTTTCTCCGAAAGCTGAAACTCATGTGTGTTGAGCCTCTCAAGTATGTCAGACGGATCGAGTGTCTTGAAATTAGGACGTTCTTGAATCATCAGGGCCAGGATGTCAGACGAACTATCAAGTGATCTCAGCAGCGTCTTGACGACTTCGTGTTTGGTAATCTCAGTGGCGCCGAGGGCTTGAAGCTCATTTGTGATGTCAGTGAGTCGGTCAAATGTGTGCTGGACATTCTCATTGTAATTTCGCTTGAAGCGGTTGAAGAGGTTGCGAAGGACACTGATTCTCTGATCTCTCTGGGTTGAGATGCCTTCATTGACCTTGGAGAGCCAGTCCCAGACCAGCTTGGATGTCTTCAAAGCACTCACACGGCCATACTGTCCTTTGGTCAGATGACCACAGATGATATTCTTGGCAGTAGAGTCCAGTTGAACGAATTTCTTGACATCAGCAGCAGTGACACCTTCTCTAGCCTTGGGAACACCATTCTCGACGACATACCATAGGTCGACGTCAATGGCTTCAAGATGCATGCGCATCTTATTCTTCCAATAGGGATATTCAGTTCCATCGAAGACGGGGCACGCAGCGGAGACTTTAATTATCCCTGCAGTTGACATAGCTAAAACTCCAGGTGGTTAAACCGAATCACACAGAACAAGGGATCACCTTGCTCTGATACCAATTGAAAGTGTGTTATATCGACGAGAGGGGGGGGTGAATAGGCGATTTTTATGAAAGTCTTCAGAACATAGAAGTTTTGAAGACAAACGATAAAATTAAACATATTACCATGCAGCGGAAGGTAGACTACACTAGGCAAACCATAGTCAAGTATTCAATGAAGTGAAAGCACAAAGACTAATAGCAGCTAGGTAGTAAGAATCAGGTAGGAAGATATTGTGAAGCCAAACAGAACACGCAGTCACTCAGTGAAGACAAATGATAGTGCAAACATACAATGACTTCACAAGGAGTAACAATGAGTAAAGGGAAGTGAAGATGAAACCAGTGACTCGTTGAAGACAATGATTTGTTCGACCAGTTCCAGTTGTTGTGACAACTGTACGTCTCGTTGGAGCGGCTAGGTATTTAAACCTTAGGACACACAGTCCCGGACACACAGTCCTGAACACGCAGCTCAGGACACCCAGTCCTGAACATGCAGCTCAGGACACCCAGTCCTGAGCACGCAGCTCAGGACACCCAGTCCTCACCGTATTCTCCTTGAGCTAAGGTCACATAGACCTCGCCCAATCACTCTGGTACGTCTTCAAGGTAGACTCCCAAACCTTCACAGACTTCGGTCACCGGCAATCCACAATGTCTCTTGGATGCTCAGAACGCGACGCCTAATCGGCTAGAGGATGCACAGTCCTCAAGTGTAATAAGTCTTCAGATCACACAGACAAGAAGACTTAAGTGATGCCCAATTCTCTCTGGCTCTGGGTGGTTAGGGCTTTATCCTCGCAAGGAATTCTCTCTCAAAGGCTTCGAGGTGGGTTGCTCTCAAACGACAAAAGCCGTACTCTCAATCTGAGCAGCCAACCATTTATGGTTGTAGGGGGTGGGCTATTTATAGCCACTTGGCAACCCAACCTGATTTGTCCGAAATGACCCTGGGTCACTAAGGAACTGACATGTGTTCCAACGGTCAGATTTCAAACTCACACGGCAACTTTACTTGGGCTACAAGCAAAGCTGACTTGTCCGACTCTGGACAAGATTCGCTCTCATAGTCTTCACTCGAAGACATAGGTTTTTGGTTTAGGCATCACTTCAGTCATCCTGACTGGTTCTCTTGGACCCCACTTAACAGTACGGTGGTTCCTATGACTCAACACAAAAGAAAAAGAACTACGAAAGATCTAAGTCTTCGAGCTCCATATGCTTCATATAGTGTCTTCTCTTGTCATAGTCTTCAATGTGAATATCTTCATATACCACCTTTGACTTCAATGTCTTCATACATTTTTAGGGGTCATCTCTGGTAGTAAAACCGAATCAATGAGGGACTTCTACCTGTGTTATCCTGCAATTCTCACAAACACATTAGTCCCTCAACTAGGTTTGTCGTCAATACTCCAAAACCAACTAGGGGTGGCACTAGATGCACTTACACGGGGCCGGATGTCCGGGCGAAGAGGCCGGATTTCTGGGGCTTCGGGAGGAGCCGGATGTCCGGGGCATGGGGCCGGATGTCCGCGCTGACGGGGCTCAGCTTCGGTGCCTTCTGTGATGGGCGCAGGATTTCCGGGGGTCGGGCCGGATGTCCAGGCTGGTCCGGATGTCCGGGCTGGGGCCGGATGTCCAGGGCCTGTAGCAGCTGTCTCTTCTTCCTTGTCCTTCCTTTGCTTCCGCGCACGCTTTGGCCTTGGTCCTTGGGCTCTCCATGGTCTCCTCGGGCGTACCAGAGTATGCACAAGGTCCGCGCTTGAAGTAGCATCCATGTCTTACATGCGGAAAGGGAAGATTCGGAAAGGAGCGAGTTCACCTTAGGTCCAATGACGTAGGCTCGAGTGTACATGGGGATGATCGTCGGATGCTCCACATCATCTCCCCTCCCTTGGGAAAGATCCGACCTCGGATCGAAAACCTCATCACCATGGAAACAGTTGTCGTGGACGGACTTGTAGTTGGACGAAGAGGAAGACATGGCGCAATCCAAGTACTCGAAGGTGTCGCAATGCTCGATGTCGTGGCATGAGTGGAGGTTCGAAGGTGCATCCAATAAGTCCGAGCGCTCCTCAACTTGAAGGTTCATGGGTTCCATCTCCAATGTCGGTCCTCTATCCAATAGATGTAACATGTAGACAAGAAGAAGGAAACAACAATGAAATAATGACCCATCCAATATGCATATTTGAGGATGGCTCAAAGGGAAAGAGTTCACCTATAGGAGATTCTCACAATGTTGGTGTTGCACATCGTGTATGCCTTCACATGACCAAATTGTGTCATGACGGTATTGCCTTGTGAATCCTTCAACATGAAAGAACATGACAAACACTCGGAAAAACAAATGAGGTTAGCGCAAATGCAAGACCTATCATTCGAGGGGCGAGATACCCAACAAGTGTTTTCATCATTCTTATCATAAGAAAGGACAAGGTGTGGTATGGTATGAAAGCATATGATGCAACTACAACCAAAGACAATAGGCTTAAACAAGCAAGCATGCATCACAAGTAATATGTCCAAGTCTCCACGACCAATAAGCATAGCAAGGTGGCACTCAATACAAGGAGATGTGAGAGATGCAACTAATGGACACAAGAGACAATGATCAAGATATATCATGTGAGAGGCATGAGCATATATGTCATCAACCCAAGAAAGCGAGTAAGAATGGAACATGGGTGATGCATCAAAGCAATCAATCATCGTGATCAACTCAAGCAAGCTAGTAGTGCGAAGATGCAACGTACTAGGATGAATCATGGCAAGCATGTCATGTGTGCAAATAGTGGGCATATATAATGCACATGACATTTCACAAGCATAAAGGCAAGATATGAGCAAAATAGCATCAATAGCATGGGGCACATGATAAACATGGCAATAGCAACAAGGATCTCCACCAAGCATGCAAATACACATAGAAGTAGTATAATGGTGAATCACATGTAAGTGCAAGCAAGGGTCACAATTGCATGGCAAAATCATGTAAAGAGGCATAACATGCAAAGTGAACATAATAGAATGGGCATAAGGTGACAAGTGGTAAATAGCCCATAGCCGTGTGAGAGACAAGTAGAAAAGATGCGCGTAGTCGTTGCGCGACGAGAACGGTGGTAAGGATAGTCCACGGGATCCCAAATTGTCATTGCTCTCAAGAGCTCATTTCGTCAACTCTTGGGATTGAGAGGCTGACGAGTATACGTGAGTACCTACACAAAACAAAGACAAAGGGAAAATTGTGTGTGTGTGGTAGATGTACACATCATCCATCATGATGCATATGTGCTTGTGTTGGTTAGCACAAAATATCCATTGCTCAAATAAATGAGATGCGTGATATAGAAACATGTCATCCATCATGAGAGGTTTGTTATTATGTATAGCATAATGGAGACTCAAATTGTGTAATGCATCACAAGAAATATGTAGAGCATTGTTATTCATGGAATGCATATGGTGCAAGCAATTATAGGAATCATGCAAAGTATGGAATGCATCAAAATCTCCTAATATGTATGAGGAAACTATGGGGGTCTCCACATGAGCATTAATGGAAACATCACATAGAAAATATTGACAACATTCAAAACAATGCATATTTGGAGCAATGTGATCATGGCATGGCGTAGTAGATGAATTGTGCAAATCATGTAAAGGAAGCATAGCAATATCATCGCATGAAAAACAAAAGCCGATGACCATCATTTTGTCATCTATGCCATAAGTGCAAATGAGATTGATTTTAATGGGGCATGCATAGTTACTATGTTGAGATTGAAAGGAAACAATATGAGAGATCTCACTCATAGCATATGACAAGTTCAATGGATTGTCAAACATGAAGTGACCAATAGAATTTTCACATGATATCCTATGAAGCATAGCATCTGATGAGGACATCAATACAATTGTTACACCCACAGCCCCTGCTGCTATACATACTGGACCAATTACTAGAGCTCGTGCACGCCAACTAAATTACCAGGTACTTTCGTTTCTTGGTAATGATTCTAATGTTCATGAGAATATGATGCTGCCTAAATTGGATACATTTGTTTTGCTTACAAATGAAGGGCCTAGCTTGGAGAAGGATGAACATTGGAGTAAGAACAAGCATGGAGATGATGGCATGCGCAAGGGAAACAAGAACGGAGTTACAAGTGATGATTTCAGGACTTTGAAGCCACCATAATGGGTGCATGAAGCCTTGGACGAAATATACAAGATGCCACTTCATAAATTTCGTCCCGAGGCTATTTTAGGTGCTGCGTCACCTTATTATTGGGCCAGGCCCATGTAATTTCGAAATACATAAGTATAGGCTATTTTTAGAGTCCGTATGTATGGGGAAACAAGAGATAGGGTTGATTTCGGACCCCTCCACCAAGGGCCACGAAATTCCCCCCCCTCTTCCTCCATATATACAGCCCTTAGGGCATCGTTTAGACTTTGGGTTTTGTTTAGATTAAAAGTTCGCCATAGCTGCAACTTCGCGTACTTCGTTTGTGTTCAACGACCAGACAAAGGCGTCACAGAACCCCACCTTGATCAATAAAACTTTCATCTTATATTCGCAATATCCATATTGCAATCTCAGTTTCTTGCTTGTTCTTCGTTTGCTCGCAGGAAACAGACCCTCGTGGTCAGGTTGATCGTGCTCCGGCGTGGTCAATAACCTCTCGGAGTTGGTTTAGCTATTGCTAAGGCACGACGTCCTCGCACGTTCGTAGTCGGATCGTCAAAGTCGACTTCCACCAAAGCGAAATCCATCATCTCATCGAAAGACGGGACACCTCCGCCTCTATCAAGTGGTATCAGATTTCCAGGTTGCTTGGTGAGATTTTACAGTTTTTCGTAGTTTAGATCGAGTCTGTTCTTCATACCTACAGTCCACGAAAAAACCACAAAAAAAATTAGGGTTAGTTCATCATATCCGAACCAATCTGAGTCTTTGCATAATCTTTTTAGGGTTTTGCTTTGTTGAATTTGCGGTTGCATCGTCGTGTCTAGTTGCTGGTCTTAGAGTCTAGTCTTTTAGAGTTTCGAGTTCTGGTCATAAGTTGTCACGCCGCCGCCGCACCAGCATCATCGCCCCTGCCATCTACCACCACCGCTTATCCGCCACCGCTCCGAATCCGTATCCATATACCACCACCAATCCGTGTCCATATACCACCACCGATCCATATCCATATACTACCACCGCTACCACCACCGCTGCCATATACCACCAGCATATATCCACCACCAATCCGAGTTCCTTGCATATTAGGTTTGTTTTCGAGATCCATCTAGATTCCGATTCGTGTTTCCTTGCCGGAGTAGGTTTCGGAAAAAAAAAGAGTCGGGTAGCCACGCTCCGTTTAGGCCCAAAATTTTTCAAAAACGCATTTTTTGAAAAAAATTCTGGCTATCCTATTTTTAGGTGTTTCTGAGTGTTTTGAGACAGGTGCCATTATAGGAAGTTTTTTTTGACCCGTTTCCAGTTTTTGGGTCCGGGCAGTCGAAAAAAAAAATTTGGTCAAAAAAATTTCGTGCCCATCCTGTCCGTTTGAGCTAGGAAGAGTTTTGAGACACTCGCCATTATAGTGATTTTTCGCAAAAAAAAAGCAGCGCAAAAAAAAGAGCGCAAAAAAAAGAGCGAAAAAAAATTCAGAGTGTGCTTTTCCCTTGTTTACGTGCCGCGCCGTGATTTTGTTGGTGTTCTAGGCTCGCGTCTCTAGCACAGTCTAGCCTAGGACCAGCACAGTACCGTCGTTGAGCGTTTATTCAACTTTGCATCTCTGAATTGATTATTGCTGACCCTTTTTGCTACCATATTATAAGCCTTCCCAACTCCACATACATCTACGTCGTGCGTTTGACTCTCCCTGGTAATCGCTCTATCCAAGCTTTGAGAGTTTTGACTACAACGGTTGCCGATCACCGCCTGCTACTGGGTAAGAACTGGTAGGAATTTGAGGTTTGCTTGACGGATTTGTGACACCCACCACCACCACTTGTTCGTAGTCTGTAGGATCATATTCTTGTGTGTTTCTATTGCTGCTAACCATGCCAGGATCACAAGCCGACGAGATTGACTGGGAGAATTTATCGAACAAGGAGCTTCATGATAAGTTTCAGCACATGATGACTGAACAGGTGCAAGATGTGCTGAATAAATTTGAAGAGGCCATGGAGAAGATTACTGGCCTTGAGAAGATGTTCGAAACAAAGCTCGATAACAGATTTAATGAACTGCTTCCGCGTCTTCCACCACCGGCTGCACCTGTCGCACCTCTGCAACAACAACAACTACGCCCCCTTCCGAATCAGTATGGACGAGCACAGCGTGTTCCTATTGAGCCAGGACAACATTCTGGTGCCGCTGCTACTGCTGTTGGTGCTTCTTTGGCTCCTGCTACTGCTGCTGCTGGTACCCAGGAGGATGATGATTATGCGGGCGATTATGAGGATGAGGTTGATCAACATCAGATCTACGAGCAGCCACCAGCACCACCACCAGCAGGTCGACCTCAGGTATATATTCGTAATGGTAGGCCCGCACCACCACCTCAGGTACGAGATGATGTCCATATTCCTAAACTGAAATTGAATATTCCACCATTTGAGGGTAGATATGTTCCTGATATATATCTTACTTGGGAGTTAGAAACTGAACAACGATTTACATGTTTACAATATCCTGAGGAGAGACGAGTTGCTGCTGCTGTTTGTGCTTTCACTAGTTTTGCATGTGTATGGTGGTCTGAACATTGTAGATTATATCCTATTCCAACTACTTGGGCTGCTTTGAAAACTGCTATGCGTACGCGTTGGGTTCCACCATATTATCAACGTGAATTGCTTCAAAAATTGCAGTGTTTAAGACAAGGAAAAAATTCTGTAGAAGAATATTATCAGGAATTACAAACTGGCATGATTCGATGTGGTATTGTTGAGGAGAATGAAGCTATGATTGCACGTTTTCTGGGTGGATTAAATAGAGAGATTCAGACCATTCTAGAGTATAAGGAGTATACTAATATCACTCGTTTATTCCATCTTGCTTGTAAAGCTGAACGTGAAGTGCAGGATCGACAAGCATTGGCGCGAACTAACTTTTCTGCAGGCCGACCTTCCTCATGGACGCCGCGTGCATCTTCTACTTCAACTGCACCAGCACCTCAATCAGGTGCCTCCTACAGTCGTGATACAAGAAAACAGGAACAACCACCATTATCTGCCAAGAGCGCACCTGCGGGGCCTGCACATCGTTCTTCTTCTTCCATGGCATCCACAGGGCACACAAGTGATATTATTTGTCGTCGTTGTAAGGGAGGAGGTCATTATGCGAGGGAATGCAAATCTCCGCGTGTGATGATTGCTACCGCGGATGGTGGATATGAGTCCGCTAGTGACTATGATGAGGAGACATTGGCTCTTATTACACGTGAAGAACATGGTGGAGATGATTCTGATCATGAGACGCAATACATGGCTCCTGAAGACGCTGACATGTATGAATGTTTAGTTGCTCAACGTGTTTTGAGTGTGCAGGTCACACAAGCTGAGCAAAATCAGAGGCACAATTTGTTCCATACCAAGGGAGTTGTGAAGGAACGTTCTGTGCGCGTCATCATAGACGGAGGGAGCTGCAACAACTTGGCTAGCATGGAGATGGTGGAGAAGCTTTCTCTCACCACAAGACCACATCCACATCCTTACTACATCCAATGGTTCAACAACAGCGGCAAGGTTAAGGTAACACGTACTGTTCGTGTGCATTTTAGTATCTCTACATATGCTGATTATGTTGATTGTGATGCGGTACCTATGCAAGCATGTTCCTTATTACTTGGTAGACCATGGCAATTTGATAAAAATCCTGTACACCATGGTAGAAACAATCACTATACTCTTGTTCATAAGGATAAAAATATTACTTTGCTTCCTATGACTCCTGATTCCATTTTGAAAGATGATATTAATAGAGCTAATAAAGCACAACAGGAGAAGAATAAGAGTGAAAATCAGATTGTGGCAAAAGAATTTGAGCAACAAATGAAGCCTAATAATAAACCATCTAGTGTTGCTTCTGAAATTAAATTGAAAAGTGCATGTTTATTTGCCACCAAATCTGATATTGATGAGCTAGATTTCAGCAAATCTGTTTGCTATGCTTTTGTGTGCAAAGAGGCATTATTTTCAT
The DNA here is from genome assembly GCF_018294505.1 of Triticum aestivum. Lineage (NCBI taxonomy): Eukaryota > Viridiplantae > Streptophyta > Magnoliopsida > Poales > Poaceae > Triticum > Triticum aestivum. Next base: position 5,036 of record NW_025227424.1, on the reverse strand, counting down.
TCGAGGACGTGCCTTCCTCTTTGCCTCCTGCTATCACTAACATTTTGCAGGAGTTCGCTGACGTCTTTCCACAAGACGTGCCACCGGGATTACCACCTATTCGAGGGATTGAGCATCAGATCGACTTAATTCCCGGTGCTTCACTGCCAAACCGTGCACCATACCGTACCAATCCAGAGGAGACGAAGGAGATTATGCGTCAAGTACAAGAGCTTCTCGACAAAGGTTATATACGCGAATCCCTTAGTCCCTGTGCTGTTCCTATTATTCTAGTGCCGAAAAAGGATGGTACATCACGTATGTGTGTTGATTGTAGAGGCATTAATAATATTACTATTCGTTATCGTCATCCTATTCCTAGGCTAGATGATATGCTTGATGAATTGAGTGGCTCTACAATATTCTCCAAAGTTGATTTGCGTAGTGGCTACCATCAAATTCGTATGAAATTGGGAGATGAATGGAAAACAACATTTAAAACTAAGTTTGGATTATATGAGTGGTTAGTCATGCCTTTTGGGTTAACTAATGCACCTAGTACTTTCATGAGATTAATGAACGAAGTTTTACGTGCTTTCATTGGACGATTTGTGGTAGTTTACTTTGATGACATATTGATTTATAGCAGATCTTTGAAAGAACATTTGGAACATTTACGTGCTGTTTTTATTGCTCTACGTGATGCACGTTTGTTTGGTAACCTTGGGAAGTGCACCTTTTGCACCGATCGAGTATCTTTTCTTGGCGTTGTTACTCCACAGGGAATTGAAGTTGATAAAGCCAAGATTGAAGCTATTGAGAGTTGGCCGCAGCCCAAAACGGTCACACAAGTGAGGAGTTTTCTTGGCCTCGCTGGATTCTATAGGCGTTTTGTGAGAGATTTCAGCACCATTGCTGCACCTCTCAATGAGCTTACAAAGAAAGATGTGCCTTTTCTTTGGGGTACTGCACAGGAAGAAGCCTTCACGGTATTGAAAGATAAGTTGACACATGCTCCTTTACTCCAACTTCCTGATTTTAATAAGACTTTTGAGCTTGAATGTGATGCTAGTGGAATTGGATTAGGAGGTGTGTTATTACAAGATGGCAAACCTGTTGCATACTTTTCTGAAAAATTGAGTGGGCCTAGTCTGAATTATTCTACTTATGATAAAGAATTATATGCTCTTGTTCGGACTTTAGTAACATGGCAACATTATTTATGGCCCAAAGAATTTGTTATACATTCTGATCATGAATCTTTGAAACATATTAAAAGTCAAGCTAAACTAAATCGTAGACATGCTAAATGGGTTGAATTCATTGAGACTTTCCCTTATGTCATTAAACACAAGAAGGGAAAAGAAAATGTTATTGCTGATGCATTGTCTCGTCGCTATACTATGCTTTCACAACTTGGCTTCAAAATATTTGGTTTGGAGACCATCAAAGATCAATATGTGCATGATGCTGATTTTAAAGATGTAATGCAGAATTGTAAAGAAGGAAGAATGTGGAACAAGTTTGTTGTTAACGATGGATTTGTGTTTCGTGCTATCAAGCTATGCATTCCAGCTAGCTCCGTTCGTCTTTTGTTGTTGCAGGAGGCGCATGGAGGAGGACTAATGGGACACTTTGGCGTGAAGAAGACGGAGGACGTACTTGCTACACATTTCTTTTGGCCAAAGATGAGACGGGATGTTGAGCGTTTTATTGCTCGCTGCACTACATGTCAAAAAGCTAAGTCACGACTCAATCCTCATGGTTTATATATGCCTTTGCCTGTACCTAGTGTTCCTTGGGAGGATATATCTATGGACTTTGTTTTAGGTTTACCTCGAACAAAGAAGGGGAGGGATAGCATATTTGTTGTCGTGGATAGATTCTCGAAAATGGAACACTTTATACCATGTCATAAAAGCGATGATGCTGTTAATGTTGCTGATTTGTTCTTTCGTGAAATTATTCGCTTGCATGGTGTGCCAAATACTATTGTTTCAGATCGTGATACTAAATTTCTTAGCCACTTTTGGAGATGTTTATGGGCTAAGTTGGGGACTAAACTGCTTTTTAGTACTACTTGTCACCCCCAAACTGATGGACAAACTGAAGTAGTCAATAGAACGTTGTCTACTATGCTTAGGGCAGTTTTGAAGAATAATAAGAAAATGTGGGAGGAATGCTTGCCTCATATTGAATTTGCTTATAATCGTTCATTGCATTCTACTACTAAGATGTGCCCTTTTGAAGTTGTGTATGGTTTCCTACCTCATGCACCTATTGATTTGTTGCCTCTTCCATCTTCGGAGAAGGTTAATTTTGATGCTAAACAACGTGCTGAATTGATTTTAAAAATGCATGAGTTAACTAAGGAAAACATTGAGCGCATGAATGCTAAATATAAACTTGCTGGAGATAAGGGTAGAAAACATGTTGTGTTTGCACCTGGAGATCTTGTTTGGTTATATTTGCGTAAGGATAGATTTCCTGATTTGCGCAAATCAAAGTTAATGCCACGTGCTGATGGTCCCTTTAAGGTGTTAGAGAAAATAAATGATAATGCATATAAACTTGAGCTACCTGCAGATTTTGGGGTTAGTCCCACTTTTAACATTGCAGATTTGAAGCCTTATTTGGGTGAGGAAGATGAACTTCCGTCGAGGACGACTTCATTTCAAGAAGGGGAGGATGATGAGGACATCAATACAATTGTTACACCCACAGCCCCTGCTGCTATACATACTGGACCAATTACTAGAGCTCGTGCACGCCAACTAAATTACCAGGTACTTTCGTTTCTTGGTAATGATTCTAATGTTCATGAGAATATGATGCTGCCTAAATTGGATACATTTGTTTTGCTTACAAATGAAGGGCCTAGCTTGGAGAAGGATGAACATTGGAGCAAGAACAAGCATGGAGATGATGGCATGCGCAAGGGGAACAAGAACGGAGTTACAAGTGATGATTTCAGGACTTTGAAGCCACCATAATGGGTGCATGAAGCCTTGGACGAAATATACAAGATGCCACTTCATAAATTTCGTCCCGAGGCTATTTTAGGTGCTGCGTCACCTTAATATTGGGCCAGGCCCATGTAATTTCGAAATACATAAGTATAGGCTATTTTTAGAGTCCGTATGTGTGGGGAAACATGAGATAGGGTTGATTTCGGACCCCTCCACCAAGGGCCACGAAATTCCCCACTCTTCCTCCATATATACAGCCCTTAGGGCATCGTTTAGACTTTGGGTTTTGTTTAGATTAAAAGTTCGCCATAGCTGCAACTTCGCGTACTTCGTTTGTGTTCAACGACCAGACAAAGGCGTCACAGAACCCCACCTTGATCAATAAAGCTTTCATCTTATATTCGCAATATCCAGATTGCAATCTCAGTTTCTTGCTTGTTCTTCGTTTGCTCGCAGAAAACAGACCCTCGTGGTCAGGTTGATCGTGCTCCGGCGTGGTCAATAACCTCTCGGAGTTGGTTTAGCGATTGCTAAGGCACGACGTCCTCGCACGTTCGTAGTCGGATCGTCAAAGTCGACTTCCACCAAAGCGAAATCCATCATCTCATTGAAAGACGGGACACCTCCGCCTCTATCAGCATCACAACTAGGCAAATCAACATGCTCATCATCATATTCATCATAAATTGGTAAGTCATGACATGAAGAAGTCGCATTAGCATGAAGTATGGGAGTAGGTGGATCAACATCATGCAAGCAATCATTGGTAAGATAGTCCACTAGTGGGACAAGAGAAGCACCATCACCTATGTTACCTTTGGAGCATCGCTCATGTGTTGTAGGTGAGGTGTCGAAGACCAAGTCGTGGTCAACTTCATCTTGATGGAACCATATGGTCGGTGCATCTTCTTCCACCATGGCCATCATTGTCTCTATTGGAGGCATGGACTCGTCGAGGATAGGTGTGTCATCATGTAGGAGACCTAGCACCAAAGAAGACAACACACAAGGAGTAGAGGTTAAGTCGTTAGAAATCAAAGTGGCCTCACATGCCGTGTCAACTACCTCACTCACTAAGTGTTGTGGCTCACTCACTCCCTCTCGGATGCTCTCACTCATATGGTTGGTGGAGTCACTCAAATGGCTCTCAACCTCACATAGGATGTGTGGCATGCTCTCAAGTGTGGGGCTAGTGGTGGTCACACTCATCCTCTCATAGGAAATGCTCTCAGTGTCACGTGTGGTGGAGTCACTCATGTCACTCATGTGGTGGTGGCTCTCCTCACATGGCAATCGGGGCATCTCGTCACATGTTGTTGTCCGAGAGATGTTGGTGCAAATGTCTCCATGCTCAATCATGTCGTGGTCGTAGTCGTGGATGAAGGCCGAAGATGGCACATCATCACTCTCCTCCAAGACCAAAGATAAGGTCTCATGTGCGGTCTCGTAGCTTGACTCGGAGTATGAGTCCAATATGGGCGCCGTCTTCATGTTGTTGAAGAGGTTCATGCTCGTTGCCGTGGTCGAAGGGGATGGCCCTAGATCGATCTTCTTGTCGTCGTCTTGTTGTTGGAGGCCCATATGATGTGGCACCATGTAGCTCGTCTCCATGACCGAAGGGAATGTCCCATGCTCGGCCATCTTCCTTGGGGGGCTTTCGAAGATGGAAGTGTCGCCCTCGCTCGTAGGTGGTCACCACATTGGTGAAGATGTCGATGTAGGCGAACTCATGGGAGGTAGGCAAAGATGTCGTACGTCCAAAGGCAAAGATGCCTTGATAGCACTTGGCGAAGATGCCGAAGTGGTTGTTGTAGCCGTAGCTCCGTCTTGGTGGTGCTCGTCTCGCGGTATTCTCTTGTGGTCATGAAGTTTGGACTTGGCGTCAAGTAGAGCTTGTTGGGACTTGTGCATTTGCGCGTGTTGAGCATCTTCATGATGATGGTGTCGTTGTCATACTTGAGCTCGTAGATGTCGTTCATCGTCGTCGTGCACATGATGCTTGGAGGTGACTTGCCCTTCATGATGAGGTGGATCACGAACGTGATGGTGGTCGCCATGGAGATGTGGACGTGGATGACTTGCGCTTGC